>NC_053023.1:486202365-486410554 GCF_003073215.2 Triticum urartu | reverse complement strand
TTCATACCTACGGGTCCATAGTTAGTAGCTAGATGGCTTCTTCTCTCTTTTTGGATCTCAATAAAATGTTCTCCCCCTCTCTCGTGGAGATCTATTCGATGTAATCTTCTTTTTGCGGTGTGTTTGTAGACACCGATGAATTGTGGGTTTATGATCAAGTCTATCCATGAATAATATTTGAATCTTCTCTGAATTCTTTTATGTATGATTGGTTATCTTTGCAAGTCTCTTCGAATTATCAGTTTGGTTTGGCCTACTAGATTGGTTGTTCTTGCCATGGGAGAAGTGCTTAGCTTTGGGTTCGATCTTGCGGTGTCCTTTCCCAGTGACCGAAGGGGCAGCAAGGCACGTATTGTATCGTTGCCATCGAGGATAACAAGATGGGGTTTTTATCATATTGCATGAAACTATCCCTCTACATCATGTCATCTTGCTTAAGGCATTACTCTGTTTTTAACTTAATACTCTAGATGCATGCTGGATAGCGGTCGATGAGTGGTGTAATAGTAGTATATGCAGGCAGGAGTCGGTCTACTTGTCTCGGACGTGATGCCTATGTACATGATCATACCTAGATATTCTCATAACTATGCTCAATTCTGTCAATTGCTCAACAGTAATTTGTTAACCCACCGTAGAATACTTATGCTCTTGAGAGAAGCCACTAGTGAAACCTATGGCCCCCGGGTCTCTTTCTCATCATATCAATCTCCTTCACTTTATTATTGCTTTGCTTTTACTTTTCACTTTGCATCTCTATACCAAAAATGCCAAAAAAATATTTATCATCTCTATCAGATCTCACTTTCGTAAGTGACCGTGAAGGGATTGACAACCCCTAAGCGCGTTGGTTGCATTAAGCTATTGTTATTGTGTAGGTACGAGGGACTCGCGCGTAGCCTCCTACTGGATTGATACCTTGGTTCTCAAAAACTAAGGGAAATACTTACGCTATTTTGCTGCATCATCCTCTCCTCTTCGGGGAAATCCAACGCAGTGGTCAAGAGGTAGCAAGAAGAATTTCTGGCGCCGTTGCCGGGGAGTCTACGCAAAAGTCAACATGCCAAGTACCTATCACAATCCCTATCCCCCGCATTACATTATTTGCCATTTGCCTCTCGTTTTCCTCTCCCCCCAATTCACCCTTGCCTTTTATTCGCCCTCTCTCTCTCTATCCTCCCTCTCTTTCTCTATTTGCCTCTTTTGCCCGTTTGCCTTTTTGTTTGCTTGTGTGTTAGTTTGCTTGTTTGTCGCGATGGCTCAAGATAATACTAAATTGTGTGACTTCACCAATACCAACAACAATGATTTCCTTAGCACTCCGATTGCTCCTCTTACCGATGCTGAATCTTGTGAAATTAATACTGCTTTGCTGAATCTTGTCATGAAAGATCCGTTCTCCGGCCTTCCTAGTGAAGATGCCGCTACCCATCTTAATAGCTTCGTTGATTTGTGTGACATGCAAAAGAATAAAGATGTCGATAATGATATTCTCAAAATGAAGCTATTTCCTTTTTTGCTTAGAGATCGTGCTAAAGCTTGGTTTTCGTCTTTGCCTAAAAATAGTATTGATTCACGGAACAAGTGCAAAGATGCTTTTACCTCTAAGTATTTTCCTCCCGCTAAGATCATCTCTCTTAGAAACGATATTATGAATTTTAAGCAACTTGATCATGAACATGTTGCACAAGCTTGGGAGAGAATGAAATTAATGACACATAATTGCCCTACTCATGGTTTGAATTTGTGGATGATTATACAAATTTTTTATGCCGGATTGAATTTTGCTTCTAGAAATATTTTAGATTCGGCCGCGGGAGGCACTTTTATGGAAATCACTTTAGGAGATGCTACTAAACTCCTAGATAATATTATGGTTAATTATTCTCAATGGCATATTGAAAGATCTACTAATAAAAAGGTGCATGCGATAGAAGAAATTAATGTTTTGAGTGGAAAGATGGATGAACTTATGAAATTATTTGCTAATAAGAGTGTTTCTTCTGATCCTAATGATGTGCCCTTATCTACTTTGATTGAGAATAATAATGAATCTATGGATGTGAATTTTGTTGGTAGGAACAATTTTGGTAACAACGCGTATAGAGGAAATTTCAATCCTAGGCCTTATCCTAGTAATCCCTCTAATAATTATGGTAATTCCTACAACAATTCTTATGGAAATTATAATAAGATGCCCTCTGATTTTGAATCTAATATTAAAGAATTTATTTCTTCGCAAAAGAATTTTAATGCTATGATTGAAGAAAAATTGCTTAAGATTGATGATTTGGCTAGGAACGTTGATGGAATTGCTCTTGATGTTGATTCTTTGAAACTTAGATCTATTCCACCTAAGCATGATATCAATGAGTCTCTCAAAGCCATGAGAATTTCCATTGATGAGTGCAAAGAAAGAACCTCTAGGATGCGTGCTAAGAAAGATGCCTTTATAAAAGTGTGTTCTTCTAGTTCCTATGAAAATAATGATGAAGATCTAAAAGTTATTGATATGTCCCCTATTAAATCTTTGTTTTGCAATATGAATCTTGATAATGATGGGACTGAATATGATCCACCTTTACCTAGAAGGCGTTCTAAGAATTCGGAATTTGTTGATCTTGATGCTAAATTTGATAAATGTGGGACTGAAGAAATTAAAACCCTAGATGTTGCTAAACCCACTATTATGGACTTCAAGGAATTTAACTATGAAAATTGCTCTTTGATTGATTGTATTTCCTTGTTGCAATCCGTGTTAAATTCTCCTCACGCTTATAGTCAAAATAAAGCGTTTACTAAATATATCGTTGATGCCTTGATGCAATCTTATGAAGAAAAACTTGAATTGGAAGTTTATATCCCTAGAAAACCTTATGATGAGTGGGAACCTACTATTAAAATTAAAATTAAATATCATGAGTTTTATGCTTTGTGTGATTTGGGTGCTAGTGTCTCTACTATTCCCAAAACTTTGTGCGATTTGCTAGATCTCCGTGATTTTGATGATTATTCTCTAAACTTGCATCTTGCGGATTCCATTATTAAGAAACCTATGGGAATAATTAATGATGTTCTTATTGTTGCAAATAGGAATTATGTGCCCATAGATTTTATGTTCTTGATATAGATTGCAATCCTTCTTGCCCTACTATTCTCGGTAGACCTTTCCTTAGAACAGTTGGTGCAGTTATTGATATGAAGGAAGGGAATATTAGATTCCAATTTCCATTAAAAAGGGCATGGAACACTTTCCTAGAAAGAAAATTAAATTACCTTATGAATCTATTATGGGAGCCACTTATGGATTGCCTACCAAAGATGGCAATACCTAGATCTATTCTTGTTTGTTATGCCTAGCTAGGGGCGTTAAACGATAGCGCTTGTTGGGAGGCAACCCAATTTTATTTTTATTCCTTGATTTTTGCTACTGTTTAGTAATAAATAAATTATTTAGCCTCTGTTTTGGTTGTGTTTTTTGTGTTTAATTAGTGTTTGTGCCAAGTAGAACCGTTGGGAAGACTTGGGGAAAGTCTTGTTGAACTTGTTGTAAAAACAAAAACTTTAGCGCTCACGAGAACTGCTGTAATTTTTATTGGGAGAGTGATATTTAGTTAATTATTTCTTCATATGATTAATATATAAATTACTCACGTCCAGAAAATTATTTTAGAGTTTTTGGGGTTCCAGATCTTGCGCTAGCTACAGATTACTACAGACTGTTCTGTTTTTGACAGATTCTGTTTTTCATGTGTTGTTTGCTTATTTTGATGAATCTATGGCTAGTAAAATAGTTTATGAACCATAGAGAAGTTGGAATACAGTAGGTATAACACCCATATAAATAAAGAATGAGTTCATTACAGTACCTTGAAGTGGTATTTTGTTTTCTTTCGCTAACGGAGCTCACGAGATTTTCTACTTTAAGTTTTGTGTTGTGAAGTTTTCAAGTTTTGGGTAAAGATTTGATGGATTATGGAACAAGGAGTGGCAAGAGCCTAAGCTTGGGGATGCGCATGGCACCCCCAAGATAATCTAAGGACACCTAAAAGCCAAAGCTTGGGGATGCCCCGGAAGGCATCCCCTGTTTCGTCTACTTCTATCGGTAACTTTACTTGGAGCTATATTTTTATTCACCACATGATATGTGTTTTGCTTGGAGCGTCTTTTATGATTTGAGTCTTTGCTTATTATTTTACCACAATCATCCTTGATGTACACACATTTTGTGAGAGCGATACATAATTTGGAATTTGATAGAATACTCTATGTGCTTCACTTATATCTTTTGAGTTATATAATTTTGCTCTAGTGCTTCACTTATATCTTTTAGAGCACGGTGGTGGATTTTTTTAATAGAAACTATTGATCTCTAATGCTTCACTTAGATTACTTTGAGAGTCTTAATAGCATGGTAATTTGCTTAATAATAATATGCTTGGTATTCAAGATTTGTCAAACTTTCTTTTGAGTGCGGTGAATACTAAGAAAAAAAATTGATGCTTGATAATTGTTTTGAGATATGAGGATGGTGATATTTTCATGCTAGTTGAGTAGTTATGAATTTGAGAAATGCTTGTGTTAAAGTTTGTGATTCCTGTAGCATGCACGTATGGTGAACCGTTATGTGATGAAGTCGGAGCATGATTTATTTATTGATTGTCTTCCTTATGAGTAGCGGTCGGGGACGAGCGATGGTCTTTCCCTACCAATCTACCCCCCTAGGAGCATGCGCGTAATACTTTGCTTTGATAACTTCTAGATTTTTGCAATAAGTATATGAGTTCTTTATGACTAATGTTGAGTCCATGGATTATACGCACTTTCCTTCCTTCCACCATTGCTAGCCTCTCTAATACCGCGCACTTTTCGTTGGTATCATACACCCACCAAATACCTTCCTCAAAACAGCCACCATACCTACCTATCATGGCATTTCCATAGCCATTCCGAGATATATTGCCATGCAACTTTCCACCATTCCATTCATTATGACACGCTCCATCGTTGTCATATTGCTAGCATGATCATGTAGTTGACATCGTATTTGTGGCAAAGCCACCGTTCATAATTCTTTCATACATGTCACTCTTGATTCATTGCATATCCCGGTACACCGCCGGAGGCATTCATATAGAGTCATATTTTGTTCTAAGTATTGAGTTGTAATTGTTGAGTTGTAAGAAAAATAAAAAGTGTGATGATCATCATTTTTAGAGCATTGTCCCAAGTGAGGAAAGGATGATGGAGACTATGATTCCCCCACAAGTCGGGATGAGACTCCGGACAAAAAAAGAGGACATAAAAAAAGAGAAGGCCCAAAAAAAGAGAAAAATAGAGAAGGGACAATGTTACTATCCTTTTACCACACTTGTGCTTCAAAGTAGCACCATGATCTTCATGATAGAGAGTCTCTCATTCTGTCACTTTCATATACTAGTGGGAATTTTTCATTATAGAACTTGGCTTGTATATTCCAATGATGGGCTTCCTCAAAATTCCCTAGGTCTTCGTGAGCAAGCGAGTTGGATGCACACCCACTTAGTTTCTTTTGTTGAGCTTTCATATACTTATAGCTCTAGTGCATCCGTTGCATGGCAATCCCTACTCACTCACATTGATATCTATTGATGGGCATCTCCATAGCCCGTTGATACACCTAGTTGATGTGAGACTATCTTCCCCTCTTTTTTTCTTCTCCACAACCACCATTCTATTCCACCTATAGTGCTATATCCATGGCTCACGCTCATGTATTGCGTGAAGATCGAAAAAGTTTTGAAAATGTCAAAAGTATGAAACAATTGCTTGGCTTGTCATCGGGGTTGTGCATGATTTAAATACTTTGTGTGGTGAAGATAGAGCATAGCCAGACTATATGATTTTGTAGGGATAGCTTTCTTTGGCCATGTTATTTTGAGAAGACATAATTGCTTTGTTAGTATGCTTGAAGTATTATTATTTTTATGTCATCATGAACTTTTGTCTTGAATCTTTTGAATCTGAATATTCATACCACAATTAAGAAGATTTACATTAAAATTATGCAAAGTAGCACTCCGCATCAAAAATTCTATTTTTATCATTTACCTACTCGAGGACGAGCAGGAATTAAGCTTGGGGATGCTTGATATGTCTCCAACGTATCTATAATTTTTGATTGCTCCATGCTATATTATCTACTGTTTTGGACATTATTGGGCTTTATTATCCACTTTTATATTATTTTTGGGACTAACCTATTAATCGGAGGCCCAGCCCAGAATTGTTGTTTTTTGCCTGTTTTAGGGTTTCGAAGAAAATGAATATCAAATGGAGTCCAAACAAAATGAAACCTTCGGAAACGTGATTTTCTCATCAGATAAGATCCAGGAGACTTGGACCCTCCGTCAAGAAAGCCACGGGGCGGTCACAAGGGTGGAGGGCGTGCCCCCCTGCCTCGTGGGCCCCTCGAAGCTCCACCGACGTACTTCTTCCTCCTATATATATCCACGTACCCCCAAACGATCAGATACGGAGCCAAAAACCAAATTCCACCGCCGCAACTTTCTGTATCCACGAGATCCCATCTTGGGGCCTGTTCCGGATCTTCGCCGGAGGGGGCATCCATCACGGAGGGCTTCTACATCATCATCCAAGCCCCTCCGATGAAGTGTGAGTAGTTTACTTCAGACCTACGGATCCATAGTTAGTAGCTAGATGGCTTCTTCTCTCTTTTTGGATCTCAATACAATGTTCTCCCCCTCTGTCGTGGAGATCTATTCGATGTAATCTTCTTTTTGCGGTGTGTTTGTTGAGAACGATGAATTGTGGGTTTATGGTCAAGTCTATCTATGAATAATATTTGAATCTTCTCTGAATTCTTTTATGTATGATTGGTTATCTTTGCAAGTCTCTTCGAATTATCAGTTTGCTTTGGACTACTAGATTGGTTGTTCTTGCCATGGGAGAAGTGCTTAGCTTTGGGTTCGATCTTGCGGTGTCCTTTCCCAGTGACAGTAGGGGCAGCGAGGCACGTATTGTATCATTGCCATCGAGGATAACAAGATGGGTTTTTTTTAATATTGCATGAAACTATCCCTCTACATCATGTCATCTTGCTTAAGGCGTTACTCTGTTTTTAACTTAATACTCTAGATGCATGTTGGGCGGTCGATGAGTGGAGTAATAGTAGTAGATGCAGGCAGGAGTCGGTCTACTTGTCTCGGGCGTGATGCCTATATACATGATCATACCTAGATATTCTCATAACTATGCTCAATTCTGTCAATTGCTCAACAGTAATTTGTTCACCCATCGTAGAATACTTATGCTCTTGAGAGAAGCCACGAGTGAAACCTATGGCCCCTGGGTCTCTTTCTCATCATATCAATCTCCATCACTTTATTATTGCTTTACTTTTTACTTTGCTTTTACTTCTCACTTTGCATCTCTATACCAAAAATACCAAAAATATTATTTATCATCTCTATCAGATCTCACTTTCGTAAGTGACTGTGAAGGGATTGACAACCCCTAAGCGCATTGGTTGCGTTGAGCTATTGTTTTTGTGTAGGTACGAGGGACTCGCGCGTAGCCTCCTAATGGATTGATACCTTGGTTCTCAAAAACTAAGGGAAATACTTATGCTACTTTGCTGCATCATCCTTTCCTCTTCGGGGAAATCCAACGCAGTGCTCAAGAGGTAGCAGTGGGTAAGAGCCGTCGCCGAGGACGACCGCGTGAACGTTCACCTTCTCACCTTCCCCGGTGGAGAGGATCCGACTGGATCTGTGACCAGCGATGAGCAGAGAGAGAGAGAGAGTGGCCACCGCTGTCATGTTCAGATCTGGAGAGGCCGAGACAATGTGAAGAGAGCAACACTAGCAAGCAAGCGGGGAGGCTCCTACCTATATAGTGGAGTAGTACTAGTTTTCTTTTGTCTACCGGAGCCGGCTTGACCTCGTCAATGACTGTCGAGAAGTCTTCATGCACGTGGCCCGGAGGCACAGTTGTCGTCATTTTGATCTGAAGCGCCGGATTATAACATATAACACAAAAAAATGCCACATGACAAGAAATCATAACCTCACAGCCCAAAGGAGACAACATGAATCCCGACGGATAAACTAGACGAGGAACAAAGCTCAAATTAAAGATAAACTCGTAGAAAAGGGGTGCGTCGATAGATGTCCTAATTAACATAGCCGGCTTGACCTAGATGGCAGCCGAGTAGTCACTGTCCGTGCATGTGCCCCCAATGACTAGCCCAACTCAGTTGTCGCTGTTTAACCCTCGCAGAGATCCAAAGCACATGACACCTAATTTTGCAAGATGACAAGAAACCTTTTTTTAGATTTCTCACCACAACTACAACCATGTACAACACAGCCTGCACGATATGTAGACGATAGCCAATCCAGGTGTGTCTGCTGGAGTCTGGTCACATGCATGGACGAACTGATATTCCGTGTCTTGCAGGGATCGTCTAGGCACCAACGTAGTACAACACTTCTCTAGTACTATCGCTCGTCTCCCTCTTCTATTAAGTCACCCGACTTGCGGGGCCAGGGAGTGTGCCTATGGTCGGTTCTCAATTGCCGTCCCACATGTGTGTGCAAACACAATATGACGCGCGTTCCATTCGGAGAGCAGCGTGCCAGACTGACCAACCGTCTGGGGTGCGACACGAACACGACGGGCGTGATGTATACTCCGTACATGTGTACCGCTGTTTTCTAGACGCTTTGCTCCATGGCGCGGGCGCAATCCATGGATACAAAATTAGTATACTGTATACTATTTAAAAGTCGAGGGCAGGGCTTTTCCTGCACGGTAGGCGGCGGGGCAGTTCCGCCTAGTCGGTTCGACAGAGATGCGAGAAGACGAGGGAGTAGGCTGCTGCAAACATAGGGCTGTGTGATTTGACAGCGAGTTACTGCTGGACAGGTGGGGCCCCATGATCATGGGAGAATGGAAAGCCACTACCCTGTCGTTCGCACGCTGGCAGTTCGCTCCTACTCGTCCCCGCACGTCCTTCAATACTACGGCGGTTCGCTCCTAGTCATCCCGTCCATTCACATTATGGCAGTTCCACTAATCCTAACCCTCCTCCCAAATCCATGGCATCCCGAATCTCCACGATCGGCGGTGAGTACAAGGTTAGAACCATCACTGGCGATGAGTTCGACGTCATCTACACCCGTTCTTCCACGACGGTGAAAGGATGCCTTTCTCGCTTCAGACGCATGTTCGAAGACTCAGATGATGAGTGGGTCGCTGGGCTAGATGTTGAGTACACCACAGTCCTGGGACCAGAGAAGGATCTAAAGGACGAAGAGAGGAAGAAGCCCGCCGTGATCCAGGTTTGCGTGCATGACTTATGCTTGGTCTACCACATATGCCATGCTGACATTGAGTGCCAGGATTTTAAGGACTTCCTCTAGAGCAACCTAGTCAAATTCGTTACTGTAGACTTTGGTAACAACAAAGAAGTCCTACGTCGGATAGGCCTCGTTGTAGGCAACACCTTCGACCTCCAGAAGAATCGGTTGGTGTCCTCTCGTCAGCCTTCAATGCTGACCCTGGCAGGAGCCATGGTTCATCCTTCGTACGGTAAACTCTAGAAACCTCCATGCACGTTTCATCATCATGCATGGCAGCGGAATGTACTAGATATAGACCACATCCACTACACTGCAATGGATGGCTACCTTTGCTTCAATTCTACAAGGGTTGGATGAAGAGCAACAGCCAAGTGTGTGGTTCAAGCAAAGAAGTATCGGCCAAGAGGAAGAGGGACAAGGACGAAGTCGAGGACGTGGACAAGGACTCCGAGTAAGGTGGCAGTGTCGTTGCTCATGGTGGTTCTAATGCAGTGTCTACCGGAATAGTTGCAAAGTTTAATTTCAGGTGTGCTTAATTTAATTTGAGGGGTGTGTTGTGCTGAGCCCCCAGCAGAACTATGGTATGTTTCTTCTCGTTACTTTAACTCTTCAGTACGTACATACTAGTATTTCTTACATTTCATCTTTTAGTTGGTATAGTACTACCACTCGTTTCTTCACATTATATACGTACAATATATATGGCCAACATCATATAGCCAGCAGTTTAGTTGTCAAAGAATTTCAGGGTGCTTAGTTTTGTCAAAGAATTCCAGGATGCTTAGAGGGTGCTTGGATCCAAGGGACTTATTTTAGTCTGACTAAAAATAGTCTCTTTAAGAGGCTAAAGTTCCAAGCACCCCTGACTAAAGAGGGGCTAAAACTAGTATTGAGACTAAATTTTTTTTAGTCAGGGGTACCCCTACTAAAATGTGGATTAGTCCTCTCTCTACTCATTTAACTCCTCTCCTTTAACACAGGCGAGTTCTGGATTGGAGGGTTTGGAGGATAATAAATGCTCATTAACTTGATTTTAGCCTTTTTAGTATTTGGATCCAAGCATGGATGAGGCTAGCATGTTTTAGTCCCACTACTTTTAGTCATGGGACTAAAACGTATCCAAGCACCCTCTTAGTTTTATTTGAGGGGTGGGTTGTGCTGGACACCATTATTGTGACTAGCCTTTTTAATAGTACTATATGCATAATTTGGCGACGAGCGCTCTCTATATGTACCACCTTTTTTTTAATTTCAAGTTTTGCTCCATGGCGCAATCCATCGATACTACTGCTGTACAAAAGTATATATTTTTTAAAAGGCTAGAGGGCTGGGCAGTCTAGCGTGGTCGGTTTCATGAGAGGCGAGGGCCTTTGTGATTTGACGGCACATTACTGCTGGAAGGCGGGGCCTTGTGATTTGACTGCTCGTATAAATGCGCCGACGACCTGATCGAGGATGAGCAAAGAACCGTGCGGTATACTCAAGTTTTCCACTGGAGTAGTACTGTGGTGGAGGAGCACGAAACACGGCAGCCCAGTGCCATATGGCGATAAAAAATGATCTAATTTGCTAGCCATCTCATTGTTAGCATTGTTCTATTCATTCCCTAAAAAAACCATTGTTCTATTCATACCTCGCAGAGAACGTGACACGTGCGGCGAAACACCCGAAGCAAAAGATGAAACACAGGAGCAAAAGAAGAAGGAAGATTATCACCCCAAATGATCTAATTCGCCGCGGAGTCGTAACTGCTTCTTCATCACCTCCACGACCTCCATCATCTTGCGCGTCTCCTCCGCCATCTTCTTCATTCTGTCCATGACGCGGGATTTCTCGACGCGATCCTACATCGTCTGTTCCACGGCCGCATTACATACCTTAACAGCAGCCGGGTGCTCGATGCGGAGCTTCGCCAACTCCTCCTTCTATTCCATGACGAGGGCCTGTAGCATCTTCATCGAGGAACTACTATTCTCATGCAGCTTCTTCCAGCCGGCGTTCTTCTCCTTCAACAGGTCGATCTCGTGGCAGAGCTTTGCCTTGTCCTCCTGAAGTCGCAGGATTTCGCCGGTCGCCTTCTTCTCCGAGGCAATGCTCTTCTTCAGCAGCATCACCAAGCCGGCGGTCAACTCCCCCTGCTGATTGAGCTCAGTGGGCATGTCGTTGAGGCTCTCCTTGAGCAACTCCATCAAGCCTTGGATGAACTCCTTCTGGTTATTGAGGTGCTTATCGAGCTGATCGGGCATGCCGTCGAGGGATAACGACTCCAGCTCCGCCGGATCGGCATGTTCGCCTCCGCGGCTAGGGCGCTCCTGGGAGCCATCGCCTACCCGTGAAAGTGCGTTATATCGACTAGAGGGGGGGTGAATAGGCGATTTTTATGAAAGTATTCAAAACGTGAGAGTTATGAAGACAAACAGCGAAGATTATGCCTTTTACTATGCAGCGGAAGTTAGATTACACTAGGCCAGCCATGGTCATGTATTCAGTAGAGTGAAAGCACAATGACAAACAACTGCAGTGTAATAAGGATCAGGTAGGAAGAAGTTATGAAGCCAAACAGTTCATACATTCACGTTGTGAAGACAAAAGATAAAGCAAGCATGCAATGGCTTCACAATGTGTAACGGTAAGAAAAGGAAGTGAAGATGAAACCAGTGACTCGTTGAAGACAATGATATGTTGGACCAGTTCCAGTTGCTGTGACAACTGTACGTCTGGTTGGAGCGGCTAGGTATTTAAACCTTAGGACACACACTCCCGGACACCCAGTCCTGAACACCCAGTCAAGGACACCAAGTCCTCACCGTATTCTCCTTGAGCTAAGGTCACTTAGTCCTCGCCCAATCACTCTGGTAAGTCTTCAAGGTAGACTCCCAAACCTTCACAAACTTCGTTCACTGGCAATCCACAATGTCTCTTGGATGCTCTGAACGCGACGCCTAACCGTCTGGAGGATTCACAGTCCTCAAGTGTAATAAGTCTTCAGATCACACAGACAAGAAGACTCAAGTGATGCCCAATTTGCTCTGGCTCTGGGTGGTTAGGGGTTTTCTCCTCACTAGGAATTTTCTCTCAAAGGCTTCGAGGTGGGTTGCTCTCAAACGACAAAAGCCGTGCACTGAAATCTGAGCAGCCAACCGTTTATGGTTGTGGGGGTGGGCTATTTATAGCCACTTGGCAACCCGACCTGATTTGTCCGAAATGACCCTGGGTCACTAAGGAACTGACACGTGTCTCAACGGTCAGATTTCAAACTCTCATGAAAACTTTGCTTGGGCTACAAGCAAAGCTGACTTGTCCGGCTCTGGACACGATTCGCTCTCATTGTCTTCGCTCGAAGACATAGGTTTTTGATTTAGGCATCATTTCAGTCATTCTGACTGGTTCTCCTGGACCCCACTTAATAGTACGGTGGTTCCTATGACTCAACACAAAAGAAAAAGAACTACGAAAGATCTAAGTCTTCGAGCTCCATAGGCTTCATAACGTGTCTTCTTTTGTCATAGTCTTCAATGTGAATATCTTCATATACCACCTTTGTCTTCAATGTCTTCATACATTTTTAGGGGTCATCTCTGGCAGTAAAACCGAATCAATGAGGGACTTCTACCTGTGTTTTCCTACAATTCTCACAAACACATTAGTCCCTCAACTAGGTTTGTCGTCAATACTCCAAAACCAACTAGGGGTGGCACTAGATGCACTTACAACCCGTGAGAGATCTTTCGAGGTCTCTACGTGGCGGTGAGCCCTCTCTTTTTTTTCCACCGCCTTGGTTGTCGCTCCCTTGTTACGAGTAGTTCTCTACCTAGAGCTCTGCTCACCGGCCATGGCAACGACGGACGAAGAAGAAGCACTTATGAGGAGGAAAGGTAGAGTAATTTTTGGTTAGGTAGTTCCCCTTTTTATAACCTAAGTACTAGCACTAGTACTAATACCTGCATAGTGGGAACACATTCAGGTTTGGTACGTACTAGTAGGTGTGAGCAGGCTTTCAAATGTGATGGGAACAAGGTAAAGATTAATTCATGGTTTTGGTTTTGAGGCCTGAAACGGCTCCCGATGAGTTTAGCGGAACATAAATTTCAAGTACTACACTGCTCAAATGCGTAAATATTATGTTACTGTCAAAAATTGGCACAAAATACGAAGGATACCAATGGAAGTACTGCTAGCAACCCACGATTTAACTACTCGCATGCGCGCAGTGGAGTAATAATGTCTTTCTTCCGCCCTCACGTCCACTCAATTTGCATGCGCTGTATTAATTGACCATCAATGAAGTGAACGACTTTACACGCGTCAAATTATCACATGGGGTGGATCTTGGTACAAAATTGTGTCCGCCCATGTACCCGCGTGTGCGTGCGAGGGAATGAGTGTGTGCGTGGTGTGCGCGCACATCTTCGCTTCGTGCATGTACCACCAGTATGGCTCAGGGAGGACGACTACATTCTTCTGGAACCAGCAGCACGTCACTGTGATCAATCCATGCAAGGAGGTCGCGACAACGCCTCCACATGTGCCACGTGGCTTCATGAACTGTAAGAGAGACACTGTGTAGCGTGCCATTGGTATTCTAATTTACGTGTTTTGCACATACTCGAAGTACTAGTAAGGTACATGTGCATTGCACGCATCAGATTTTGCAACCAAATTATGAATAAATACCACACTATAGCATGTAAGCTCTGAGTCATATATGCCTGATGTAGCCCTTCGTTTAATTCTTATAGTTCATCTCATTCAAAATCAATTAGTTTTTATAAAAAAGCTAAGGACGCGGGAATAGGAAAAACATGGGATTATAGTGGAATGTCGTCTTGAATCCTATAGGATTGTACGAGTGTTTGATTGTGCATAGAACAAACGCAGAATTCTTTCAAAGAGGTTTGAGTGGATGGGATGTTTCCTATGAAATCTAGTGCAAATGAATCATATGGAAAAATTCCTATGGTTTACAATCCTACAAATCAAACAACCAAGATAGGAAAAATTCCTAATGATTAGAATCCTCCAAAATTCCTTTGAGAATCCTTTGAATCAAAGAAGCCCTTAATCTATTTTATGATTCATGGAATTGTGCATTGTAAAGCATAAAGTAAAAACAAATAATGGCAATTCAACTAGAAAAAAAGTTTGGGCAGTTATGATACGGAAGATTCTAGAACAAAAGAGAACCACTGTTGTTTTGAGGTTTGTGCATTATGCTTAAGTTCAACCATGGAGTCTGCTAGATTGTACATGTGGCAAAATCCGGTGGGGGGCTAGAAGATGGTGCGAGGGGCCGAGTGGAGGGAGACTATGAAGGAATGCACAAGTGCGAGATCGATATTTAGAGAGAGGGGGCGAACACGTGCGCTGTTGCGCGCAGTGGCGGAGCCATGAAAAATAAATGAGCTAGGGGGCCAAGCATTGCTAATCCTTTACGAGGAGGGTCAATTCATGAACTTAAACCATTTTTAGCAGCAATTGTCTAATGATCACATTCATATTAGCCTCGATATATAGTGATGTTAGGGGGAGGGGCAGGGCCCTTACTGCCCCCTGTCTTTGCCATTGTGCACGCGTCTGAGAGATGAAGCGGAAGGCATGGATGATGAGAGGGGGACATTGGATATATAATTAATGTGGGTGTATTAGCTATATATGTTAATCCTATATAGAGAGGTATAGATTGATCGACGTGGACGTGCGAAAGAGGGTGAGACCTCACTGGATATATCGATTGATCGGTTTGTGTGGAAATCTATGAAAGACCTAGCTATATACACACATACATAGAGGAACATCGATCATTGCGCATGCACGCGTGAGAGATAAAGAATGCCCAATATGATGGAGAGGGGGATGTGTGTAGGTGTGTGCCTTCATGGGAGACCGACCTGAAGAAAAAGATTGCATGCATCCGATGGATAATGCCGACTGGTAGTGTGTGTGCATGCATGCCCGAGAGAAAGTTAGTGGTACAATTATAAAGAGAAGACTACTGTGTGGGTGTAAAATAATAGGTGAGGTCATAATCAATGTAAAGTTGAATTCAAATATTTGAATAAGTGAAAGCACAAGTGCTCCCTAGGTGGTTTTGATAATTGATGACAACATATCTCTTGTTGGACTAACATTTCTATCTAGCATGTTTCAGATAAGTTCAACAATGGAGTGGCATGGACTAAAGGTTGTGGGAACTCCTTCAAGACGCTAAGGACAAAGGATTGGCTAAAGCTTCAAGCTCAAGACTCTTCATTTTACATTTTAGTGATCCAAGATCACATTGAGTCCATAGGAAAAGCCAATACTATCAAGGAGGGATGAGGTGTTGCTTAATGAGCCTCTTGCTTCATGTGCTTAATGATATGCTCCAAAATCCTCAGCTACTTTCCCACTTCCACATATGACCTAAACCCAAAGCCAAACTCGGACCTACCGATTATTCCTATCCGGCGCCACCGAGTTTCACTTGTCATAAGCCACTGCCAAACCCTAGCAATTCGGTTCTACCGATAGGGATCTCGGTCTCACCGAGATGGGATTGCAAACTCTCTGTTTCCCTTTCGTAACTTTTCGGTCTCACCGAAAGAGCGAATCGGTCCCACCGAGATTGCAATGTAAATTAAGTGTTTCCTTTTTGTAACTTTTCGGTCTCACCGAAAGAGCAAATCGGTCCCACCGAGTTTGCCTGACCAACTCTCTGGTTAGCTTATTACCAAACTCGGTCTCACCGAGTTTGTGTAATCGGTCTCACCGAGATTACATTATGCCCAAACCCTAACCATATCGGTCCTACCAAGTTGCATGTCAGTCCCACCGAAAATCTCTAACGGTCACTAGGTTTACCTTTTCGGTCCGACCGAGTTTGTTGATTCGGTCCCACCGAGATTGGAAAACTGTGTGTAACGGTTGGATTTTGTGTGGAGGCTATATATACCCCTCCACCTCCTCTTCTACACTTCCAGTATCCCATTTCTGAGAGAGAACCACCTACTCATGTGTTGAGGCCAAGATATTCCATTCCTACCATATGAATCTTGATCTCTAGCTTTCCCCAAGTTGCTTTCCACTCAAAACTTCTTTCCACCAGATCCAAATCCTATGAGAGAGAGTTGAGTGTTGGGGAGACTATCATTTGAAGCACAAGAGCAAGGAGTTCATTACCTACACACCATTTGTTACTTCTTGGAGAGTGGTGTCTCCTAGATTGGCTAGGTGTTACTTGGGAGCCTCCGACAAGATTGTGGAGTTGAACCAAGGAGTTTGTAAGGGCAAGGAGATCGCCTACTTCGTGAAGATCTACCGCTAGTGAGGCAAGTCCTTCGTGGGCGATGGCCATGGTGGGATAGACAAGGTTGCTTCTTCATGGACCCTTCATGGGTGGTTGCTTCTTCGTGGACCCTTCATGGGTGGAGCCCTCTCGTGGACTCGCCGCGAACCGTTAACCCTGTGGTGAGCCCTGCGTGGTCGCGCAATCCGTTACCCTTCGTGGGTTGAAGTCTCCATCAACGTGGATGTAGGATAGCACCACCTATCCGAACCATGGGAAAAACATCCGTGTCTCCAATTGCGTTTGAATTCTCCAAACCCTTCCCCTTACATTCTTGCAAGTTGCATGCTTTACATTCCGCTGCTCATATACTCTTTGCATGCTTGCTTGATATGTATTGTGAATGTTGAAATTATGCCTAAACTCCACTTAAACCGAAAAAGCTTAAAAATTGCAACTTTAGCATTAAGTGTCTAATCACCCCCCTCTAGACACATCTACTTCAAGATCCTACAAATGGTATCAGAGCTTTGGTCTCCATTGCCTTGGTTTAATCACCATTGGAGGAAGATGGATGTGTCTACCTTAGGGAGTCTTAGACATAGAGTGCCTATTCTTGATGGAGAGTATTTTCATGAATGGAAAAATGAGATGCTTGTAATTTTCAATCAATATCATTTGAACAAGTATATTGCTAGCCCTTGTGCACCTCATATTGATCCTTTGCATCCTACCCTAGATGAAGATATTGACATGATTCGCAATCTTAGAACTATTGAGCTCATCGTTAGAGGATTGCCCAAAATTTTGATTGCTAGTTTGCCTACTCTTAATTGTGCCTATACTATATGGAAATTTCTTGAGGAATGATTTCCCGATCATTCCTTGAAAACTTTGGATGAAATTCTCCATAAATCTATTGCCTTGAGTAAGATGAACTCTAGTGATCCTAGTTTTGGTAATTGTCTATTTGAACTTACCAATCTTAAGCATGCTAAAGGAGATGTTGGAATCATTAGTGATATCATATTCGAAGCTATAAGAATTCATAAAGGTGACCACTTTGATGATCATTTATCTAATGAATTACTCTCTCTAGGAAATGATGAGTCACAAGATCATGGTGAACATGGATACTATGATGATGATGATGATGATAGTGACTTCGATCTTGATGATGCAATGAGACATTTTGCTCTTATGGAAAATCTTCGGGGATATGAGTCAGGAGGAAAGGAATGGGTTCTTGATAGTGGATGTACTGATCATATGACCGGAGATGAAGAGATGTTCCGTGAGCTTGCTGAAAATGACGGCCCTCGAAAATATGTCACCTTTGGTGATAATTCAAAGGGTAAAGTGGTTGGCCTTGGTAAGGTGGCCATCTCACATGATAGTTCCATTAAAAATGTCATGCTCGTTGAATCTCTCGGCTACAACTTACTTTCAGTATCTAGACTTGCTGATATCGGTTTAAATGTCCTATTTACTGAGGTAGATTGCCAAGTATTTTGTCGAGACAATCATAAATTGGTCTTTACCGGTATGCGTAGAGGTGATCTTTACATTGTCGATTTCTCTAAAAAGGCACAACCTAAAACTTGCTTTATTGCTAAATCCTCAAAAGGTTGGTTGTGGCATAGACGACTAGGTCATGTTGGCATGAGAAACCTTGACAAGCTTATTAAAGGAAATCATATCCTTGGAGTTAACGATGTCATATTTGATAAGGATAGACTTTGCAGTGCTTGTCAAGCAGGTAAACAGGTTGGAGGAAGACATCCCGTGAAGAATATCATGACCACAAGGAGGCCACTCGAGCTACTTCATATGGATCTTTTTGGTCCCAACGCCTACAAGAGTCTCGATGGAAATTCTTTTGGTCTAGTTATAGTTGATGATTTTTCAAGATTTACGTGGGTGTTCTTTCTTAATGACAAGTCGCAGGTTCAGAAGATCTTCAGAAACTTCGCTAGGAAGGCCCAAAATCAGTTTGACGTGAAGATCAAGAAGGTTCGGAGTGAATGTGGACACCTTTCTTGACGAAGAAGGGATTTCACACGAGTTCTCGGCTACGTACACACCTCAACAAAATGGAGTTGTTGAGAGGAAGAACCGGACGCTCATCGACATGGCAAGAACGATGCTTGATGAATACAAGACGCCGAAGCACTTTTCGGCAGAAGCGGTTGAGACAGCTTGACACGCAACAAATCGCTTATATCTTCACAAGCTACTCGGCAAGACGGCATACTAGCTTCTCACCGGTAACAAACCCCAAGTTGGATACTTTCGAGTATTCGGCTCAAAGTGCTACATTCTTGATAAGCATCGTCGTTCAAAGTTTGCTCCTAAATCTCATGAAGGTTTCCTACTTGGTTATGGCTCAAACTCTCACACTTACCGTGTCTACAACAATTTCACCCGAAAGGTTGAAGAGACGGTAGATGTGAAGTTTGATGAATCTAATGGCTCGCAAGTAGAGCAATTGCCAATTGACGTAGGAGACAAAGACCCTTCAGAAGCAATCCAACACTTGTCCATTGGCAAAATTCGTCCAACGGAGGTGAAGGAGAGTACTTCATCCGTCCAAGTGGAAGCTTCTACTTCACGACAAAGTGAACCAAGAATTGACACGGAAGCATCCACAAGTGGGACACACCAAGATGAAGAAAACGAGGAAATACATCAAGACGAACATCAACAACCTCCTTCTCCACCACGACAAGAGAACGACAACCTCAACAATGAAGAAGACCAAGAAGAAGAACAAGATGAAGAAGATGTTCAACAAAGACCCAAGCAAAAGCTCTCACAAGTTTGAGCAAGAATTGCCAAAGATCATCCCGTCGAGCAAATCTTAAATGATATACAAACCGGGAGAATCACTCGCTCAAAGACTCGTTTAGCTAACTTTTGTGAAAACTATTCATTCATCTCTAGCATTGAACCTATGAAGGTTGAAGAAGCATTGGAAGATCCGGATTGGATAAACGCTATGCATGAAGAGCTACACAACTTTGAGAGAAACCAAGTTTGGACATTAGTTGAGAAGCCCGACAACAACCACAACATCATTGGTACCAAATGGGTGTTTCGCAACAAGCAAGATGAAGATGGACAAGTGGTTCGCAACAAAGCACGTCTCGTCGCCCAAGGATACACACAAGTCGAAGGTATGGACTATGGTGAGACATATGCTCCCGTTGCTAGACTTGAGTCCATTCGCATCTTACTTGCCTATGCTAATCACCATAATATCACCTTGTACCAAATGGACATTAAAAGTGCTTTTCTAAATGGTGAAATAGAGGAGGAAGTTTATGTCAAACAACCTCCCGGTTTTATCAATCCGAAGAAACCAAATCATGTTTACAAACTTCACAAAGCTCTTTATGGTCTTAAACAAGCTCCTAGAGCATGGTATAAATGCTTGACCAAGTTCCTTACTACAAGTGGTTTTGAAATTGGTAAAATTGATTCTACTCTTTTTACTAAAAGGGTTAATGGAGAACTATTTGTATGCCAAATTTATGTTGATGATATCATATTTGGTTCAACTAACCCTCTCTTTAGTGAAAAGTTTGGAAAGCTAATGTCAGAGAAGTTTGAGATGTCTATGATGAGTGAACTCAAATTCTTTCTCGGTTTGCAAATCAAGCAAACTAAGGAAGGTACATTTGTCTCTCAAACAAAGTACACCAAGGACTTATTCAAGAAGTTCAATATGCAAGAATGCAAAGGTATGTCTACACCCATGCCTACTAGTGGACATAATGATTTGACCAAAGATGGTGAACCGGTTGATCAAAAGGTTTATCACTCTATGATTGGTTCATTGTTATACCTATGTGCTTCACGTCCCGATATTATGCTAAGTGTGTGCATGTGTGCACGATATCAAGCTGCTCCTAAAGAATGTCATCTTAAGGCTGTGAAAAGGATAGTGAGATATTTAATCCATATACCAAATTTTGGCATTTGGTATCCTAAGAGGTCTTCTTTTGATCTTGTTGGCTATTCCAACTCGGATTATGCCGGAGACAAGGTTGATAGAAAGTCCACTTCGGGTACTTGTCAATTTCTTGGTAGATCTCTTGTGTCTTGGTCTTCCAAGAAACAAAACTCGGTATCCTTATCCACCGCCGAAGCGGAATACATTGCCGCTGGTTCATGTTGTGCTCAATTACTTTGGATGACCCAAACTCTTAAAGATTATGGGATTTATGTGAAAAATGTTCCACTGCTTTGTGACAATGAAAGTGCTATCAAAATTGGTCATAATCCTGTACAACATTCTCGAACTAAGCATATTGAAGTTCGTCATCATTTCATTCGAGATCATGTTGCTAAGGGTGACATTGATCTTAACCATGTTCGCACCGATAAGCAATTAGTGGATATATTTACTAAACCTCTTGATGAGAAAGTGTTCTGCAGGTTGAGAGGAGAATTGAACATCATTGATGCTTCGAACTTGGAGTAGAAACTCCATTGGATACATGCAAGACATGAGCTTATGACTAATCCATGATATATCTCTTATGATAACTATCTTATGTCTTGGATATACTTGCACCTTGCATGTTGTCTAACCCATGTAGGTTCTTGGCTGAATCTAATTCCATGAGATTGCGACTCACTCACATCTTGAGCAATCTCTACATCACCAAGACTCTACACAATGGTGGTTGAAGACAAGGAAGCACAAAACTATTCAAACATATCCTTTGACAAATTCTATGTTGAGCTTCATGATTGTCATTTTTGGATACACAAGTGCTCTTCCTTGCAAGAACTAACCCATGTAGGTAGATGAACTCAAACTCCAAGTGGTGCTCCCAACTCTTGATGAGCTACATCAACCTTGAGCACCCACACAAGTTCAACTACATGAGCAAGAATCACACCACCACCCAAGGTATGTTATTCCATCTTAGAGAAGCTTTACTCCCAGATATGAGTCAAAGCAACTCAACAAGATGTGAATACATCAAGATGCTTAAACGAAAAATGGTAACCCCATTTTGAGCTTAAACGATGAGTATGACCTATGATCAAGTGTTCTCACTTGAGTCCTAAGTCAATATACTCTAACATAGGTGACTATGTCACCGCCCAACTCTAGATGAAGTTCTCTTGTGTTCTTTTTGTGTGTATCTCATGCATGTTTAGTTTCTTTCTCTTTTTCAAAAACAAAAAAACTCCATCTAGACTTTTCAGTCTCTTCTCTTTTCTTTCTGTTCTGCATTTTCTGCATTTAATTCATTGCAAATCTTTGTGAGATCCTACATGTCTAGTGAGCTGAGGTGACAAGTGTTTTTCTCTGTGTAAACTCGGTTTCACCGATTTGTAATTTTCGGTCCAACCGAATCCTTTCGGTACCACCGAAACATTCCACTCGGTGCCACCGACTTCGCAACAGGAAAAACAGTCTGCCACTTATTCTATATTTCTTCTGATCCAGCTCTACTCAATGAATCTTGTCCTCTACAAGCATCACAGTTTTATCCATTGCTTTGTGCTGAGTCTCAAGGACCAAACCTATACGACGGATTCTAGAAAGCCCTTCTTGGAAATTGATGTCAAAGGGGGAGAGAGAGATCACATCAAAGCTTGTAGGAGAGAGAGATCACATCAAGGGAGAGAAAAAGTCTCAAGGACCAAACCTACAAGAGAGAAAGTATTAAGGGGGAGAGAGAGACTTCCAGGGGGAGAGAATACTCAAGGATCCCAGATGCTTGATGTTCAAGAGGAGAGATGTCACATGCCTTTTTGGGGGAAAGACATGTATTTGCATTAAGTTCTATCCATTTGTATCTTTCAGCTCTGATTTTCTGTTCCCTATCTTCTCCCAATATCCCATGTAAGATTCAAGGGGAGCAAGACACCTAAGGGAAAGAAATCAGTCAAATTCATTGCATATCTTTATTCTTGGGGACATGTTGAATCCAATGTGGTACCTTGTACTCACTCTCTACATGTCATCCCAGTCTTGGTATTCTTGTGGTTTCTTTTGTTTGCTCTGGCTAGTGGATGTACCTGTGTTATCTAACTTTGTTTGTGCAGGTTCATTCCATCCTAAGCCAACTCAAGACCACAAGGTAAGTATATGCATCAAAATCATGAGTATGAGGAGTTCTTGCTTATGTACATACTGTTTGCAAGAAGGACTCATGAGCATGAAGGTATTTTCCTTGATAATCTTTTCCTCTGATGCATATGGCCAAGATACATGTAACACATTGCCTACTCTGTCATGGTTATGCTCTCACATGCCTCTATATTTCATATTTACATGAGTGCATACATGTAGGGGGAGCCTATGCTTGTTACATGTCCTTCCAAAGCTTCACTTGCTGTTCTTTATATCTTTATCTAAAGCTTTGATGTATGTTGCCATCAATTACCAAAAAGGGGGAGATTGAAAGCACAAGTGCTCCCTAGGTGGTATTGATAATTGATGACAACATATCTCTTGTTGGACTAACATTTCTATCTAGCATGTTTCAGATAAGTTCAACAATGGAGTGGCATGGACTAAAGGTTGTGGGAACTCCTTCAAGATGCTAAGGACAAAGGATTGGCTAAAGCTTCAAGCTCAAGACTCTTCATTTTACATTTTAGTGATCCAAGATCACATTGAGTCCATAGGAAAAGCCAATACTATCAAGGAGGGATGAGGTGTTGCTTAATGAGCCTCTTGCTTCATGTGCTTAATGATATGCTCCAAAATCCTCAGCTACTTTCCCACTTCCACATATGACCTAAACCCAAAGCCAAACTCGGACCTACCGATTATTCCTATTCGGCGCCACCGAGTTTCACTTGTCATAAGCCACTACCAAACCCTAGCAATTCGGTTCTGCCGATAGGGATCTCGGTCTCACCGAGATGGGATTGCAAACTCTCTGTTTCCCTTTCGTAACTTTTCGGTCTCACCGAAAGAGCGAATCGGTCCCACCGAGATTGCAATGTAAATTCAGTGTTTCCTTTTTGTAACTTTTTCGGTCTCACCGAAAGAGCAAATCGGTCCCACCGAGTTTGCCTGACCAACTCTCTGGTTAGCTTATTACCAAACTCGGTCTCACCGAGTTTGTGTAATCGGTCTCACCGAGATTACATTATGCCCAAACCCTAACCATATCGGTCCTACCAAGTTGCATGTCAGTCCCACCGAAAATCTCTAACGGTCACTAGGTTTACCTTTTCGGTCCGACCGAGTTTGTTGATTCGGTCCCACCGAGATTGGAAAACTGTGTGTAACGGTTGGATTTTGTGTGGAGGCTATATATACCCCTCCACCTTCCTTTTGTAACTTTTCGGTCTCACCGAAAGAGCAAATCGGTCCCACCGAGTTTGCCTGACCAACTCTCTGGTTAGCTTATTACCAAACTCGGTCTCACCGAGTTTGTGTAATCGGTCTCACCGAGATTACATTATGCCCAAACCCTAACCATATCGGTCCTACCAAGTTGCATGTCAGTCCCACCGAAAATCTCTAACGGTCACTAGGTTTACCTTTTCGGTCCGACCGAGTTTGTTGATTCGGTCCCACCGAGATTGGAAAACTGTGTGTAACGGTTGGATTTTGTGTGGAGGCTATATATACCCCTCCACCTATTCTTCATTCATGGAGAGAGCCATCAGACTAAGCCTACACTTCCAGTATCCCATTTCTGAGAGAGAACCACCTACTCATGTGTTGAGGCCAAGATATTCCATTCCTACCATATGAATCTTGATCTCTAGCTTTCCCAAGTTGCTTTCCACTCAAACCTTCTTTCCACCAGATCCAAATCCTATGAGAGAGAGTTGAGTGTTGGGGAGACTATCATTTGAAGCACAAGAGCAAGGAGTTCATTACCTACACACCATTTGTTACTTCTTGGAGAGTGGTGTCTCCTAGATTGGCTAGGTGTTACTTGGGAGCCTCCGACAAGATTGTGGAGTTGAACCAAGGAGTTTGTAAGGGCAAGGAGATCGCCTACTTCGTGAAGATCTACCGCTAGTGAGGCAAGTCCTTCGTGGGCGATGGCCATGGTGGGATAGACAAGGTTGCTTCTTCGTGGACCCTTCGTGGGTGGTTGCTTCTTCGTGGACCCTTCGTGGGTGGAGCCCTCCGTGGACTCGCACAACCGTACCCTTCGTGGGTTGAAGTCTCCATCAACGTGGATGTAGGATAGCACCACCTATCCGAACCATGGGAAAAACATCCGTGTCTCCAATTGCGTTTGATCTTTCCAAACCCTTCCCCTTACATTCTTGCAAGTTGCATGCTTTACATTCCGCTGCTCATATACTCTTTGCATGCTTGCTTGATATGTATTGTGAATGTTGAAATTATGCCTAAACTCCACTTAAACCGAAAAATCTTAAAAATTGCAACTTTAGCATTAAGTGTCTAATCCCCCCCCCCCCCCTCTAGACACATCTACTTCAAGATCCTACAATAAGAGATCCTGATGTTTGAAACCCATGCATGCTTGAATATAACGGAGATCTGCGCGGTGTGGTTTGGAAACGAGCATGTTGTAATGTATACACATTGAACAAGGTCAGACTGATTTGAATTTGAGATACCGATGGCAGACATCATTTGGCCACGTCGCATCCGTGCATGGACACACTATTCTAATTGGAGATGATGGGCGGCTTTCACATCACATATCTATATCTACACCCCTATATATATCTATATTTTATTTTATATTTTTTTTATATTGTGTGCGGGTAACTTTAACTTTGAAAGATGGTCGTTGGATGAGGTGAATCCGATGGTCCAAAGATGGCAAATTTGAGCACTATTGGCCGTTGGATATCATCTAGATTCCACCAGATTTCACCACATGTATAATCTAGAAGACTCCATGGTTGAACTTAAGCATAATGCACAAACATCAAAACACAAGCACTTCTTACTTGTTCTAGAATCTTCCATATCAGAATTGCCCAAATGTTTTGTTACATGATTTGCTATTATTTGTTTTTACTTTATGTCTTACGATGCACAATTCCATGAATCTTAAAATAGATTAGCTTTCTTATAAAAACTAGATGATTTTGAATGAAATGAACTATAAGAATTAAACGAACATCTACATCATGCATATATGACTCAAAGCTTGCATGCTATAATGTGGTATTTATTCATAATTTGGTTGCCAAATCTCATGCGTGCAATGCACGTGTACCTTACTCTAGTCTAAATGGTGTTTGTGTGTGTGTTGTGCGTGTTGAGGTGCAAATTGTCTTTTTTTTGGTACACGTTAAGCTTGGTCTTCCAAAATTTCAAGCCGCGCCTTGTTATGCCAAAAATTCAAGCTAGCGTCTCTGTCTATCGTGTTGCGAAACTCCCGCCTCTTCAACCCGCGCCTTGTTAGCCCGAAATATTTAAGATATATCTTTGTCTTGTTGTGCTCCGACAACTCCCTCCATCTCAACCCGCGCCTTGCTATTCTGAAATTACAACGCGCGCGAAAACTCCCACCTCCAGTGAAATCCCGACACACGAAATGCCCGTGGTACCCCTGAACCGAAAGAACCGCCTCAAATCGGTGGGGGTACTTTCGTAAGTTACCCCACATTTCGGACAAGCGCGTCTCTAAGCCATGGTTCCCCACTGCCATCCCATCCGCCCACCCATTCGTACGCCGGGGCCGTGAAAACCCGCGACAAAACCCCACACCCTGCTCTGTCCGCCACCCAGTCGGAGCCTCTTCCCCGACGATGTCGTCCACAACAACACCTCGATGTCCCTCATCCACCGTACCGGATGAGGATCTGTCGTCGATCTCATTGTCCCGCCGGTTCAGCCACCCCGTCCTCCACCTCCAAGGAGCTGCCCCGACGTTCCCATCGTCTTTCGCGCCACCTCCATTCCCACACCGCCGTCTTCACCTGCACCACCAGAAGAGCATCATCATCACCATTTCTTGGATGAAGTTGTGGCCTAATCGGTGCTACCTCTTGAGCACTGCGTTGGATTTCCCCGAAGAGGAGAGGATGATGCAGCAAAGTAGTGTAAGTATTTCCCTCAGTTTTTGAGAACCAAGGTATCAATCTAGTAGGAGGCTACGCGCGAGTCCCTCGTACCTACACAAAAACAATAGCTCAACGCAACCAACACGCTTAGGGGTTGTCAATCCCTTGACGGTCACTTACGAAAGTGAGATTTGATAGAGATGATAAATAATATTTTTGGTATTTTTGGTATCGAGATGCAAAGTAAAAAGTAAAAGCAAAGAAATAATAAAGTGATGGAGATTGATATGATGAGAAAGAGACCCAGGGGCCATAGGTTTCACTAGTGGCTTCTCTCAAGAGCATAAGTATTCTACGGTGGGTGAACAAATTACTATTGAGCAATTGACAGAATTGAGCATAGTTATGAGAATATCTAGGTATGATCATGTATATAGGCATCACGTCCGAGACAAGTAGACCGACTCCTGCCTGCATCTACTACTATTACTCCACTCATCGACCGCTATCCAGCATGCATCTAGAGTATTAAGTTAAAAACAGAGTAACACCTTAAGCAAGATGACATGATGTAGAGGGATAGTTTCATGCAATATGATTAAAAAAACCCCATCTTGTTATCCTCGATGGCAACAATACAATACGTGCCTTGTTTCCCCTTCTGTCACTGGGAAAGGACACCGCAAGATCGAACCCAAAGCTAAGCACTTCTCCCATGGCAAGAACAACCAATATAGTAGGCCAAACCAAACTGATAATTCGAAGAGACTTGCAAAGATAACCAATCATACATAAAAGAATTCAGAGAAGATTCAAATATTATTCATAGATAGACTTGATCATAAACCCACAATTCATCGGTCTCAACAAACACACCGTAAAAAGAAGATTACATCGAATAGATCTCCACAAGAGAGGGGGAGAACATTGTATTGAGATCCAAAAAGAGAGAAGAAGCCATCTAGCTACTAACTATGGACCCGTAGGTCTGAAGTAAACTACTCACACTTCATCGGAGGGGCTTGGATGATGATGTAGAAGCCCTCCGTGATCGATGCCCCCTTTGGCGGAGCTCCGAAACAGGCCCCAAGATGGGATCTCGTGGATACAGAAAGTTGTGGCGGTGGAATTAGGTTTTTGGCTCCGTATCTGATCGTTTGGGGGTATGTGGATATATATAGGAGGAAGAAGTACGTCGGTGGAGCTTCGAGGGGCCCACGAGGCAGGTGGGCGCGCCCTAGGGGGCGCCCTCCACCCTCGTGGCCGCCTCGTGGCTTTCTTGACGGAGGGTCCAAGTGTCCTGGATCTTATCTAATGAGAAAATCACGTTTCCGGAGGTTTCATTCCGTTTGGACTCCGTTTGATATTCTATTTCTCCGAAACACTGAAATAGGCAAAAAAAACAGCAATTCTGGGTTAGGCCTCCGGTTAATAGGTTAGTCCCAAAAATAATATAAAAGTGGAAAATAAAGCCCAATATAGTCCAAAACAGTAGATAATATAGCATGGAGCAATCAAAAATTATAGATACGTTGGAGACGTATCAATCAGCGCCACCAAAGAGGTTGTACACTAATCGCCACATTTTCTTCTTGATTTGATCTCATGGTGCTGCCGGCGCTCGGTCCCGAGCCGACACGGCGCGGCTCCATCCACGGCGGCGTCGCCGACCACTTCCTCCACAGCGTCGCTCCCTCGGCGGCGACGTCCACATCAGTAGGAGCTGCTGCTGCTTTAGCTCTCGCTCGCGCTGCTGCTCTGCTCTTGCTCTTGGTCCCCTGCCTGGTCTGCTCTTGCTATTGCTCTTGCTCACGCTGCTGCTCTCGCTCTTGCTCTTGCTTGCGATGCTGCTCCGATTTAGCTACACTTCAGTCAACTGAATCGACTTTTGGGTCAGTCGATTTTCAGGGGGTGGAGGGGCTCGCCGGGGTGAAGGAAGAACCAGTCGCAGCGGGGAGGGGGCTCGCTGGAGAGGTACCCCACTATCTATCTTAGGGTTCAGGATGGGGGCGGTGGTCGCCGGCGGTGGTGGGGCGTTGGCGGGGCGGTGGCGTGGGGATCGCTAAAGAAAAAGTTCGGCACGGGGGGGGGGGGGGAGGGGGGGGGCGGGCGGCGGACCGGCGGTGGGGAGTGTTTTCGGGGCGGGCGGGGCAGCGCACCGCCGGCCGCGGCGGCGGGGGGCTGCTGTTTGGCCGGTGGTGGCTCGGCTCAGGGGGTGGAGGTTGAAGATGAACCGCAGGCCCTTGATTTTGTATCCAACGGCTGCAAAATCGACTGACCAGAGATGAAAAAGTCAGTCGACCGACGTGTAGCCTCACCTTGCTAGTGCGTTCAGTTTCGACAGCAAAATTCAGTTTCGACAGTTAAGTTCAGTTTCGACAAGTTAAGTTCAGTTTCGACAGTAATTTCAGTTTCGACAGTTAAGTTCAGAGATGAGCGGCTGATGTATTTTACATCTAGCACTTTGTGGTTATGTATTTTACGTCATGTATTGGAGATGCTATTAGAATTCCACTCAGGTTAACGTTGTTCGTTGTCTCTCTTGTCCTGCTTCAGCCTCGGCGTCGTACAACTCACCGGAGCTGCTCCAACGACGAAACCCTCCATCACAGCGGAGCAGTACCTCGGGCTCCATCTCCAGACGCCTAAGATCTTCTTCCCCTCCTCCGACAGCCAAGTCAGCCGGAGCATCCTCACCGGCCAACCCAATCACGCTGAGATCGACATGGCTTCGCCAAAGAGGTTGTACACTTGTTGCATCTCTTTTTTACTCTACATGTTATATATATTGTCCACTGAGCACTCGTAGTAACGGGAAATACGATTATTTTATCCTACTATATGACAAGCAGTGAGGTACCAGGAAACTTAGCTATCCGTGATGGACTCTCTTGAACGCCATCATTATTTATCTCTGCGCGTTTGAGCTGTGCATTTGTCGATGGGCCTGGGAGTTGAGCTAGTATGGCAGTGGCCTGGGTCCAAAGTAATAGAAGTAGCACAAAAACATTTTTTAGTGTAGGATTTTCCTTGCTCAAGCCTGCCTACTAGAATCGCCAGTGCTTGAAAGGAAAAGTGAATGAAAAACATCGGAATTGGAAAGTTTCCTATGGTACTACTTTTCATGAATTTGGTGCAAAGGAATGGAGCAAAGGAAAACTGTAGGATTTGTTCCTTTAGTGTCTCCTTGAAAGAAAAACCGTAGGAATTCTAATTTCCACTTCTCCTCCTTTTCATATTCCTATTCATCAAGCACAAGACTAAGAGATAGTAGCATAATAGCATTATAACCATACATTTTCTTGTGGTTTGACTTAATCTCACCATGCTTTTTTGCATCCTGTGATCTTCCAATTGTTGTGAATCAAACACCCAGATTGGCAGAAATCCTGTGTTTTTAAATTCTCTGTTTTGCACGTGCATTCCTATCCTATTCCTGTCTATTTCCTATCCCTGCATTGTTAGAATCCTCAAATTCAAACAAGCCCTTACTCAATTACTTATGTTACAGATATGTGTCAAAGAAAACCTTGTGTGGTTTGTCCTGCTCCTGCGGCTGTGTTCCACCCCAGCTCAGCTGCTCCAACGACGGAAGGGTTCACCACAGCAGGGATCCGCTCTCCAGACTGTCTTTCGCCGCCTCAGATCTTCTTCCCCGCCGCCGGCAGCCACGGCAACTGCATTACCATCATCAACTGAGCAGATGACCTTGAGGACTACACGGGTCCGCAAGAGAGGTCGCACTCTTCCGTGTCTGATTACATTATGCGTCGCTTAATATGATGACATGCTACATTATCGTCGTGTTCACCTATTAGACTCCGAGGCAGGTCCAAACTAATGCTGAAACTTGAGTTTTTAAATGGTTGTGGGGTACATATTGGGGCAGCAATCAGTACTATCTGTCTACTATCTGGTTAATCTCCGGTGTCTACTATGAGTTTCATGTTGGGTGCAAACAAACATTAAAGGAGCCATTATCTGTATTTTTTAACTAAAGCTATTATCTCTGCTATCATTGGTTTTGGGTCTATCACAGTTTGCTACCATCACTCTGGATTTTGCATGCACTCCTTACATAATCTCACTATGTTTTATTCCTATGCATGCCAGTTATTGTACACAATGGAACTGATCATGTAGAGCAAAAGAGACGAGCCTTGCATGTCAATAAAATTTCATGCAGACGTCGTTCCATGGTGGGCGCAAAGGCACCCCTCCACCCATTTCGGATTGTAATCAAGAGGAAGATAACTATTCTGAGGGGGATTCAAAAGGAGAAGACCACTCCTATTTACCCCATGAGGTCTTCGCTCTAACTTGGCATGCTGATGTTGGTAATATCATGCATATGGTGCCTTGCATTGCTTACTGTATACATTAAAGATGTCATCTGCTTAGTTTAGACATGCTTTGTGTCAATGCCATCTGTTTAGTTTCTTTATCGTATATGTGAATCATGCAATGCCATCTTGTCTAGCCAAGCATCATATATGTGAATTTTGCAATGCCACCCTGGTTAGCCAGTCATCTTATATGTGAATTATATCATGCCATCATTTTTTATTACGTGTTAAATTTGTCAACAATTTTAGTACATTCAATTACTCTTCTTGTGCATCATCCATTCGGCATGATCATGGAAAAATCTGGAGTGGAAACAAGGTCTTCAGAGCAGACAATGTTATCTGACGAAGTGCATGTCTTGCTGGTTACCGATAGCTCCTAGGCGGAGGATTCAGAGACAGATGACCAGTCATATTCCCCCCCAAGGTGCATGCCCTAACTTGGCAGGGTTATGTGGCTCATATCGTGTGTATGGTATCTTGCATTGCTATGTCATTTGCTTAGTTTAGACATGCTTTGTGTGAATGCCACCTGTTTAGTGTCTAATTACCATATATGTGAATTTATGCAATGCCATCTTGTTGCAAGACATTATATATGTGAATTATGCAATGTTATCTTGTTGCAAGGCATTATGTATGTGAATTATGCAATGCCATGCTGTTTAGGCAAGCGTCATATATGTGAATTATATCATGTTCGTCCTTTTTTTGTATTTCTCATTGCTTTTGTCGACAATGTTTGTAATTCACTGCTCTCCTGTGCATCGCATTTGAATTGGTGATGGAGAAATTTGGAGTGAAAACAAGGTCTTCAGAGCAGACAATGCTAACCTGTTGAAGCAGATATCTTGCTGGTTACAGATAGCTTTCAGAGAGATTTCAGAGGCAGATGACCAGTCCTATTATCCCCCTGAGGGTATGCTCAAACTTGGCAGGGTTATACTCATATAATGCATATGTTGTATTGCAATGCTTAGTTTTTACATCATATACAATATTGAATGCCATCTCCTTAGTTGACACATCATATATGCGATGGCCTCTGCTTCCTTAGTATATAAATCATATATTTGAATTATGTCATGCCATGATGTTTACATAGACAGCATGTATCTGAATTATGGCATGCCAACCCATTTTCTGAAGACATAATATAGTTATATCATCTCATCCTGTTTACATAGTCATCATGTTTTGAATTATGTCATTCTATCCGTGAATTATATCATGCCATCATGTTTCCATCGACGGCATGTTTGTGATTTATGGCATGCCAACCACTTTAATAGACACCTCGTATAGTTGTATCATGTCATCCTATTTACATAGTCATCATATTTTGAAGTATGTCATTCTATCCTGTTTAGTTAGCCATCATACATGTGAAATTGTGTCATGCTATCCTGTTTAATTAGCCATCATATATGTGAAATTATGTCCTGCTATTCTGTTTGCTTAGACAACATAAATGTGAATTATTTCATGCCCTATTTTCTTCCCTACTATCCATTGCACCTGTCTATCTTACAATGTCTGTACATTCAATTACTTTTCTTATTTATCATCCATTTCAATTGGAGGGAGTGATGGCAGTATCTGTGGGAGTAAAAACACGGTCTTAAGAAAAGATTGTGCTACCTATCGATGCAGATAGAACCACGGTTGTACTTGCCCAAGAACCAGCCCCACCACACATAACCCACACTCATGCAGATTGTACCCCTACCCAGTTGGACAGAGAACCAGCTACACCCCTTCTAACCCCAACCCCAGCAGATAGACACCCAGTTCCCGTTGACACAGCACCGTCTCCACCACAGAGCACCCAAACACAAGCAGTTAGTAAGGCAACTGTAGTGCCCAAATCACGAGGACCAGCACTCTGAACCCGAAGTCAACGCTTAAAGCAGAAGAAGAATTGTTCTCAGGTCAGGTTCCGTATCTATGGTTCATACTACTTTGCTCTTGCATCATTGTATTTACTGATACCAACTAATTTCAAATTTGAAGGATGCAATTGAAACTCCAATGGCGCAACAGGTATGTTTTAAACCTGTTTCTTCAACGTGTTTGGCTGTTTGCTATTGTAACTTGCTCTATGTTGATTTCAGTTTCAATTGAATAAACAGTTATGTTCTCATGCCATGCACATTACAAGTGTTGTTATTGCTGTGTAGTTTCCCACACTTATATTCTGTCTATGCTGCTTTGTCTTAAATAGATATGATTCGAACTGTATCTATCTTGATTTGGCAACATAAACTAGAATGATATAGACCATACAGTGACCATACTACATAGATATATGTTTGTTTCATGCTGTTATCCTGTCCACCTTACTACTGAACTGGTTTACCAAAATGAGTTTCATATACTACATTGTAAACCTGAGATGTGTTTGTTTGTTTCTCTTTTAGAACGCGGATAAAATATTGGAGAAGAGTACCCTGTTATGCAATGGTAAAGGAAGTAATGCAGATAAGGTTCAAGATAGTGAGACATCCCTGTTGGTCTCCAAGAAAGCTGATAAAAACTATATTGAAAACACCGAGACAACCCCAAAGTCATGTCTTGATGTAGTGTTCGAATTACTGGGTACCACTGCTGGCACCAGCTCTTCGAACTCGTTGCCTGAATCAGTTCGGCTTCTTGAGTCTCAACTTCAAGTTGAATGCCATTGATCAAATGTTATGCGACAAGAAGCCGAAGGATTGAGGAAGTCCCTGCATAATTCAAATGCATACTTTCTGGCGCAACAACAAGCGCTGGAGGACTTAAGCGCCAAACAAGAGAAAGTTAATAAGCTTGCTAAGCATCTTGCCAGCATTATGGGTACCTAGGATATTGTTTCTTGAGCTCTTCTGAAGTGTTTTCAGTTCTAGACTTGTTTTGCTGCGGCGTTATATGCTGTTGTGTTCCCTATATTTGCACTGGTGGCGAACTTTGATGCCCAGTGGATGTAATATGTGTAATAGCCGTGATAGCCTAGTGTAAGTTGCTTGCTTATTATTTCCTTATTGTCTTGTTTATTTGTTTGCTTGTAGTAAGTGCAGTTCTTTTTCTGCGGTTTCTAGTGGCTGCAATAACCTATTTTTTAAAACTAGGCCACAATAACCATGGGCTAATATTTACTGTACTGACACTGGGCCTCCTACGGGCCGTAGAAACAGTGGGCCTTCTACGGGCCGTAGAAACAATGGGCCTTCTACGGGCCATAGAAACAATGGGCCTTCTACGGGCCGTATCATCAATGGGCCTTATACGGGCCGTATGATCGATTGGCCAAACATTGGCCAAACAGACCGCATTCTGGCCATAAACGGGCTAGAGATGGAATCATCTGTTCATGGGTCGACCATAACGGGCCATAGTTAATAGGCCGTATTTGATGACGCTATGAAAAACGGGCCCAACGTATTAACGGACCACAAACGGGCCGACTGTAACCACGGGGTGAATTTGGCCCACAAGCAGAAAAATGACAGTAACGGGCCGTAAGTAAATGAATGCTGGAAAATAGCCCAAGAATAAATGGGCTCTGAGAAGGCCGAAAGATAACATAGGCTGGAAACGGCCCAACGGAATAACGGGCCATTAATGGGTATAAAGTGATACACTGTTCTTTACGGGCCAGTTTCACCACAGGCCGTTAATGGGTGTAAAGTGATACACTGTTCATTACAGGCCAGTTTCACCACGGGCCGTTAATAGGCCAAGAGTTACATAGGGCCTCATATGGGCCCAAAGACGTCATGGGCCATACATGGGCCAGAAGTGAAAACGGGCTGGAATCATAATGGATGGCCCAGATGACGCTACTGAGCCTAATTCGAATAGGGCGTAACGGGCCTTGGGTTAGCGGGCTATAAATGGGCTATATGCGAACAGGCCTGTAACGCCCCAAGACCGGAGCTTTCAGATGCCTTCCATGTTTCTGAGTGTTGTCGGGTGATTTGTTTGGTTCGTTGCATCATGTGCATTGCATCATGTCATCATGCCATCATCTCTTAAATATTTTGCAACTCAACTAAATAATGGCATGGACCTTTGATCCATTTAAACCGAGGGAATTCACATGGTGATTCTCTTTACAACATATCCTCTCGATATTTAGAGAGCTATAATAACTATTCCATTAATTTGCAATTAACCATAAACACTTCCAAATATTTTCGTGCCTTTTCTGATTCAAATTTGGTCTCCAAACTTTGTCCTCATATTCTTTTATCGCTTTCCGAAGCTCCACCAAAAATCTCAACATTTTTGGTCACCCCTAAAACCTCGTCCTAGTTCAAACCATTTGAATTAAATTCAAATGAGTTTGAATTAAACTCTTCTATATCGCGTGAAACTTCTTTTCTTGGGCTAAGTATAATTCTTAGACTCGGTAGGAGAAGTTTCAGCATTTTCCAAAACCCCTAGCTATTCCTTTCCTTCCCTTCTCCTTCTGTCTACTTTTCTGTTAATGGGAAATAGCAAAAGGTTGGCCTTTTTGCTCCTAAGCGGCAACTAGCGGCCCAGCTAACCCTCCTAAGCTCATCCAGCCCACCACCAGTTGGCCCAAGGCCCATTTGGACATTCTAACCCTAGCCCCGACCGAATCCCCAGCTCTCTCCCTCGCTCTCTCCCTCACGCCGTCACCCTCACGCAGGCGCAGTCACCCCGCTCGAACCCTCTCCTCCCGATCCCCTCCTCCTCGTTCCCACTCCCGCCGCCTCACACACCCTGCACCACATCGCCAGGGAGAGGAGCTCCCCAGCACGCGCGCGCCCCTCTCTTCCATCGCCCCCGCTGCCTCCATCCGAGTGGTCGCCTCTCTCCCCATCCTCCCGTCGTCATCTTTGGCTGGAGCAGGAGCTCCCTGCTGTCGCTCCGGCCGGCGGAGTCCAAGCCCCCGAGCAGCACCGTGCCCTCGTCACGTTCCCCTCTCCATCCTCTTTCGTCAGCCTCGTCGCCGGCCGACCGAACCGGCAGGAGTTCCTGCCGCACGCGTCCCTATGAGCGCGTTGGCAGCGCCGACGCCATCGACCTCGAGCTCCCGTGCCCTGCCTTGTCCGCGCGCCTGTGACGAAGCTCCGGAGCAGCCATGATGCCATCGCCGCCTCCAGCTCGAAGCTCGGACGTGCCCAAGCTCGGAGCGACCGGATCGACCTCCAAGCCCCCGTCGCTGGCCTACCCTTCTGTGCCGAACGACGACGACCAGCGCCATCCCCCTGCCCTGCTGCGCGCCTTCGTTCCGTCTCCTAGCGAAGGAGATGACTAGCAGCACCCAGCCCCGTTGACCGCTGCACGCGCAGGCCCAGTGCCCCACACGGCCTCCCCTCCTTGTGTGGGCTGCGCCCTCTGTCCATGGCCAAGACCTGGGACCCGCGAACGTCAAGTTCCTCCACGATGCCCGAACGACTACATGATGACCCTGGACATGAGATTGCAAAACTCCAAGTACATGGATATGCCAAGTTCCTCTCCGAAAACATGTACGAATACGCCCGGCGATGCGACAAGTACCTCTACCGACCCTCAAAGAGTTCGGATTCGTCAAGTTCGACTACCGTGGCGTGAACCACTACTCCACGATGTCGTGTGTACCCCTACCGTCACCCCGAAGACTTGGAGTCCATCAGTCCTCTGATCGAACGCGACCACTACTTCGCTACTACGAACCCATTCCGCTCCGAATACGCTTCGAAGGTATAACCCGAGACGACGTCCTGTGCTGAATGCTTGTGTTTGAGATGCTCATGTTTGCACCGTGTCCCAATTTGTCACTCGTTTCCTTGTCGCCAAACTCGGACACCCGGAATCCGGGAGCGCCCCACCATCTTTTGCACACATCCGCACACTTCTCCTTTGCATCGGTATCTCAATCGAGTTACCGGAACCGAACGTTGCCGTGGCACCGTTTTCGTTATCGTTGCCGTGGCACCCCTTTTCCTTTCCACCATGGTGACAAATGCTTCATAATGCTCTTGTCAACTTTTAATAAAAATTGCATAAACTTGTTCATGTCATCCGCATCATGATAACAACAATTAAAATGTTTAGATTGTTGTTGCACCAAATTACTAATGCATATGGGGATTTACCGGATTTGTTGTTTGTTATATTCGGCCCCATTTAAATTTTTTAGATGGTATAGTTTTGTTATGTATCACCTCTTGCCATGTTTAAACAACATTTAATATTGTTGAGTACCTAACCGAGAGAGAACTAAATAATTGATGTGGTGTTTCGTCAATAAGCAACCTCGTTGCATATTGAGCTCCACTTAATATGTAGAATTGCTTGTGCACTTTGTCATGCCATGAACATTTAAACCGGACATGCATCATACTTGGTTGTGCATGATGCCATGTTTATGTGGTGGTTGTTTACCATGTTGTTTGCTTCTTTCCGGTGATGCTTCTTCGGGTTAGTTTCGATATCGTCGCGTTTGTGAGGATTCGTTCAACTACGTCCGTTTGTCTTCTTCATGGACTCGTTCTTCTTCCTTGCGGGATCTCAGGCAAGATGACCATACCCTCGAAATCACTTCTATCTTTGCTTGCTAGATGCTCGCTCTTTTGCTATGCCTATGCTGCGATACCTACCACTTGCTTATCATGCCTCCCATATTGTTAAGCCAAGCCTCTAACCCACCTTGTCCTAGCAAATCGTTGTTTGGCTATCTTACCGCTTTGCTCAGCCCCTCTTATAGTGTTGCTAGTTGCAGGTGAAGATTGGAGTTTGTTCCATGTTGGAACATGAATATTTGTTGGGATATCACAGTATCTCTTATTTAATTAATGCATCTATATACTTGGTAAAGGGTGGAAGGCTCGGCCTTATGCCTGGTGTTTTGTTCCACTCTTGCCGCCCTAGTTTCCGTCATATCGGTGTTATGTTCTCGGATTTTGCGTTCCTTACACGGTTGGGTTATAATGGGAACCCCTTGACAGTTCACCTTGAATAAAACTCCTCCAGCAATGCCCAACATTGGTTTTACCATTCGCCACCTAGCCTCTTTTTCCCTTGGGTTTCGCGGACTCAAGGGTCATCTTTATTTAAACCCCCCTGGTCCAGTGCTCCTCTGAGTGTTGGTCCGACCGAGTAGACTGCGGGGCCACCTCGGGGCAACTTGAGGGTTGGTTTTACTCGTAGGATGTCTCATCTGAGTGTGCCCTGAGAACGAGATATGTGCAGCTCCTATCGGGATTTGTCGGCACATTCGGGAGGTGATGCTGGACTTGTTTTACCATTGTCGAGGATGTCTTGTAACCGGGATGCCGAGTCTGATCGGATTGTCTTGGAAGAAGGAATATCCTTCGTTGACCGTGAGAGCTTGTGATGGGCTAAGTTGGGACACTCCTACAGGGATTGATCTTTCGAAAGCCGTGCCCGTGGTTATGGGCAGATGGGAATTTGTTAATGTCCGGTTGTAGAAAACCTGAAGTTGACCTTAATTAAAATACATCTACCGCGTGTGTAGCCGTGATGGTCTCTTTCCGGCGGAGTCCGGGAAGTGAACACGGTGTTGGAGTAATGTTTGACGTAGGTTGTTCTAGGATCACTTCTTGATCATAGATTCTCGATCGTGCTTTTGCCTTCTCTTCTCACTCTCATTTGCGTATGTTAGCCACCATATATACTAGTCGCTTGCTGCAGCTCCACATCATACCTTTACCTTACCTATAAGCTTAAATAGTCTTGATCGCGAGGGTGTGAGATTGCTGAGTCCCCGTGACTCACAGTTACTTCCAAAACCAGTTTGCAGGTGTCAATGATACCGAGAAGGTGACGCAAACGAGCTCAAGGAGGAGCTCGATGAAGATCTCGTTCTTTGTGTTGTTTCGTTTCAGCTGATCAGTAGTGGAGCCCAGTTGGGACGATTGGGGATCTGTGTAGCATTTGGGGTAGTCTTTTTTTATTTTGGTTCCGTAGTCGGACCTTGTTTGTATCTGGATGATGTTATGCTTTATTCATGTATTGTGTGAAGTGGCGATTGTAAGCCAACTATGTATCTCTTTCCCTTATGTATTACATGGGTCGTGTGAAGATTACCTCACTTGCGACATTGCTTTAAATGCGGTTATGCCTCTAAGTCGTGCTTCGACACATGGGAGATATAGCCGCATCGAGGGCGTTACAAGTTGGTAATCAGAGCCTTCCCCAACCTTAGGAGCCCCCTGCTTGATCGAATCGTTGGCGTTGTTGAGTCTAGAAAAATGTTTTGAGTCATTTAGGAATTATATATCGGAGAGTAGGATTCTTTTTACTCCTTAGTCCCTTCGTCGCTCTGGTGAGGCATTCTGACATAGAGTTTTGACTCTTCTCTTCTCAAATTTCACTAAAAAAAATTAGGATCACGCGGGTATCTTGGAATCGTTCCGATGGTTTTGTGACGAGAACATTGTTCTTGGTGCCTCCTGACATTTAGAGGTTGTGGCAGTGTCCCGGGGAGTTGAGCTCTGAGGTGTTGTCGTCACAATTTTATCGTTGCAGTTCTGGAATACCTGAGTTCGCCGACATCGAAAATCTCTTTTATGCAGTTGTTGGTGAGATAACCTCGACGCCACCCAGTACTGGGGCGGGAGTTCGGGAGTATTGCCATAACTCGTATAACGGATGCTTTTCGAAGGTTGAGGTAAATGATTTCCGAAGGTTTCTTGGTTATGTGTTGAAGGATGGATACAGCTGGATGTAGGATTTGTTAGTGTTGGGTGAGATATTATGCTTCCCCTGTATCCCCAACACCTGATTGCATAACCGGAAAGTTTCGGGAGTTTATAAGTGGGAATTCAAGTAGCTCTTAGGATATCTTTCAGACAGATGTATGATATGAAATTGGGGTTCAACGTCTAGTGGTCCGCCTATCCACAGTTGGTTTTACAGTGGTCTCGTTGTGTCTTAAAGAGTCCTTGGCTATGCTGACTCGGGGACGCTTCGTATGTCATGTGCACTGCCTTGCACATGATGGTGTTGTACGATCGAGCCCGTGTAGGCCCCACCACGAAAACTTCGGACGAAATCTCTATCATATGTTTGTTCCGGCTTATTCTGCAAGCCAATCCTTTGTTTTGTTTTGAGTTGTGGTTTTCGAGTTGCTTCGAAGTCAAATGTTGATTCCATCCCTTGTCTAAGTGGTGTTCTCATATTCATATGTGAATACTAATCCTTCTTGATCATCGAGATTGTCTTGCCAATCCTTTTCAACCGGTGTGCTTCTCTTCAAGCGGATCCGTCCATTTTCAACATCCGCAAGATTCAATCTAAGCTCTCAACGTTGTTTGTTTCATCCATCCCAAGTTGCCTTTGTTTTCCCGCCCTCCCACCCGTGTTTCTTCAAGGGCTCATATATCTTAATCAAGTATCCATCTTATTGATGTGAAGTCTCTTCATCCTTTTGTTTCAAGTTTCGATCCGGTGATTTATCGTGGAGATTCTAGCGGAGCTTCAAGCTCATCATTCGTCATTCTTTTTCTTCTCCGGTGGATTCAATTCAAGCTTTTGGTGTTGATCATATCCTTTAACTCATTTCAAATGTTTTCCATGCCGGTGCACCTTATTATCATTCCACTTCTCATTATTCAATTGTTCCGGAGTGTTGAAGATATCTCGAGGTTGTTATCTCATTCAAGCCTTTTAATTCAACCGGTGCATTCTCTCTTTTAAATTGTTCAACAGTATTTCTTTTGAGTGGGCCCTAACCCACAGGTCTTTTCCCAAAATCTTACCTGACTCTTCATATTTTTCCCGAAGCTATCCTCAAATTTCATTTCGAAGTTTGGCGTAAGAATGAATTATCATCAGTCAAATGTCTTTCACCAAGATCGGTCTAATTCTTTTCATCGTTGGCTCAACCTCTCCATTCTTCATTCCGGAGTGCCTCAACAATTCTTAGTGGTGGTGTTTATCGTCGTCATTCTCGGATTTGAAGACCGAAGAAGAGTTTTCCTCCATACCTTGCTCCATTTCTCTTCAAGATTCGTGATTCTAGCTTGTTGCCATCCTCTCGTAATTATTTTCGATTGTGGGAATTCTTTTCACCCATCCGGAACTATTCAGGAGTCTTCTCAGTTTGGTTATCCGGAGTCCATCAATTCAGGACTATTCATTCTCAGATTTCAGCTCTCTTTCTCTAAATCTTACCGGTGCATCATTCAAATATTCTCTAATCAATTCACGATCTCTTCGTTTCACTTGTATCTAAATTCTCTCAAGCATCTTCGTTCATTTGCAAATTCTTCCTGGTGTTTCCTTATCTTTTATTTGTTCATTTTCAATTCGTACGGTGGTTCTTCCAAGATTTTTCTTCCTTTGTTTATTATATCAATTTATTCATAGTTCCAACCCGACCGGTGATTCGTTGAAGACCTTCTCAAGTTTGCGCTATATCTCTCTTAATCCTTTCTACGAGAATAAGTAGTATGTCAAATCCGTTGCTTGTCATCAATTTAATTGATGAAGGATAAGCATAATGTAATTCTTATTCTTGTTTCATCCAAGTGATTAATTCCTTATTCCGGAGGCTCATCAAATTCTTGAGGTCATTTGTTCATCTTTCTTTCGAGAGTGGTTCATCATATCACATTCTCGGTTCGAGAGACTTATCTTTTCTTTTCCGGAGTTCCGAGATCTCTCAATGATATCACCATGGAGATTCATCTAAATCATCGCAAGGCTTCACCTAGTGTTTTCAACTTCTCTTTCTTTCGTGTGATCATACTTTTGTTACCGCAGTTCTTCATGAAGGTTCTACATGATGGTTCATCAAGGATTCAATTCCTTCTCGAAGTGTTCATCAACATTCTTTTCAGAGGAGCTCAAGCATTCTTCATCTTGCGTCTCAAAGTCCAATTCGCTCTATCTTAGATTTTGAGGTGGTATTATGTCATTTTTGACAATTTCTGTGTGTTTCATGATTCACATGCTGTCAAGAATGAGATATTTTAAATCCACCAATCTCTTTGTTGGAGTTATCTTGGGCTATATTTCACCTAAAACCTTCCCTAAGGAATGTTGCTATTGGGGTGCTTATCAATAATCCAAGTTTCCTCCTATTCTCGCGATGAAAGATGTTTTCATCTCTCCGTCGCTCTCAAGCAAGCAATTGTTTTCATTTGTGGCAGGTTTTCACCTCAAGTTCTCGAGATGTTTTCCATAAGCCTCAACAAGCCTGTTCTTTTCGTTGTTGATTTCCCAACAACTCCGTTCTATCCTTCTTTTCTAAGGATGCTCTCTCAAATTCGTTTGAGGTAGAACATGTTGTTTTTCTTCTCCGTTCTTTTCTTTGCATTCTTTCATTTCTTCCGGAGGCTTTGTATTGCTGCTATATTCACCCATCATCTCGTTTTCTCAAATATCATGTTCTTTTCGTGCTTGTCCATTTTTAACCGGAGTGTTGTGTCTATCATTACTCTTCTAACCGGAGTCTCATCCAAGTGCTTTCATATTGCAAAGCTCATATTCTGTACCTTCCATTTTCAACCGGAGTATTGCCGTAATTGATCTTTATCATTCCTTGTACATCTCGTGTCATCCGAGGTGCTTGCATGTACTTCTTGTCCATTGCAACCCTTTTTTCTAATTTCTTTCAGCCTACAGGGTTCTCATGATGTTCCTTGTTCCTCTTTTCTAATGGAGAGTTATCAACTTCGTTCATCTTAGTTGTATTCTTTTCTCGAAATGGCTTAAACTTTTCAAGGTTCTTTGGTTTCACTCGTTTGTCAAAGAAGCAACTTAGTTTTACCTATTCTCTATCTCTTCCGTTTTCCCTCCGGTGCCATTCTAGATCTCGGGACGAGATCCTCTCGTAGTGGTGGAGTGTTGTAACGCCCCAAGACCGGAGCTTTCAGATGCCTTCCATGTTTCCGAGTGTTGTCGGGTGATTTGTTTGGTTCGTTGCATCATGTGCATTGCATCATGTCATCATGCCATCATCTCTTAAATCTTTTGCAACTCAACTAAATAATGGCATGGACCTTTGATCCATTTAAACCGAGGGAATTCACATGGTGATTCTCTTTACAACATATCCTCTCGATATTTAGAGAGCTATAATAACTATTCCATTAATTTGGAATTAACCATAAACACTTGCAAATATTTTCGTGCCTTTTCTGATTCAAATTTGGTCTCCAAACTTTGTCCTCATATTCTTTTATCGCTTTCCGAAGCTCCACCAAAAATCTCAACATTTTTGGTCACCCCTAAAACCTCGTCCTAGTTCAAACCATTTGAATTAAATTCAAATGAGTTTGAATTAAACTCTTCTATATCGCATGAAACTTCTTTTCTTGGGCTAAGTATAATTCTTAGACTCAGTAGGAGAAGTTTCAGCATTTTCCAAAACCCCTAGCTATTCCTTTCCTTCCCTTCTCCTTCTGTCTACTTTTCTGTTAATGGGAAATAGCAAAAGGTTGGCCTTTTTGCTCCGAAGCGGCAACTAGCGGCCCAGCTAACCCTCCTAAGCTCAGCCAGCCCACCACCAGTTGGCCCAAGGCCCATTTGGACATTCTAACCCTAGCCCCGACCGAATCCCCAGCTCTCTCCCGTCGCTCTCTCCCTCACGCCATCACCCTCACGCAGGCGCAGTCACCCCGCTCGAACCCTCTCCTCCCGATCCCCTCCTCCTCGTTCCCACTCCCGCCGCCTCACACACCCTGCACCACATCGCCAGGGAGAGGAGCTCCCCAGCACGCGCGCGCCCCTCTCTTCCATCGCCCCCGCTGCCTCCATCCGAGTGGTCGCCTCTCTCCCCATCCTCCCGTCGTCATCTTTGGCTGGAGCAGGAGCTCCCTGCTGTCGCTCCGGCCGGCGGAGTCCAAGCCCCCGAGCAGCACCGTGCCCTCGTCACGTTCCCCTCTCCATCCTCTTTCGTCAGCCTCGTCGCCGGCCGACCGAATCGACAGGAGTTCCCTGCCACACGCGTCCCTGACGAGCGCGTTGGCCAGCACCCGACGCCATCGACCTCGAGCTCCCATGCCCTGCCTTGTCCGCGCGCCTCTGGCGAAGCTCCGGGAGCAGCCATGGATGCCGTCCGCCGCCTCCAGCTCGAAGCTCTGGCGCGCCCAAGCCTCGGAGGCGACCAGATCGACCTCCCCAAGCCCTCGTCGCTGGCCTACCCTGCTTCTGCTGTGCCGAACGATGACGACCAGTGCCATCCCCCCTGCTTGCCCTGCTGCCGCGCCTTCGTTCTGTCTCCTAGCGAAGGAGATGACTAGCAGCACCCAGCCCCGTTGATCGCTGCACGCGCAAGCCCAGTGCACCCACCACAGCCTCCCCTCCTTGCGTGGGTTGCGCCCCTCTCCTTGGCCAAGACCGGGACCCCGCGAACGGCAAGTTCCTCCATGATGCCCGAACGACTACATGATGACCCTGGACATGGGATTGCAAAACGCCAAGTACATGGATATGCCAAGTTCCTCTCCGAAACATGTACGAATACGCCCGGCGATGCGACAAGTACCTCTACCGGCGACCCTCGAAGAGTTCGGATTCGTCAAGTTTGACTACTGTGGCGTGAACCACTACTCCCATGACGTCGTGTGTACCCCTACCGTCACCCCGAAGACGTTGGAGTCATGAAGTACCTCTCCGATCGAACGCGAACCACTACTTCTGCTACTACCGAACCCATTCCGCTCCGAAAATGAACGCTTCGAAGGTATAACCGCCGGAATGACGCCCGTGGACTGAATGCTTGTGTTGTTTGAGATGCTCGTGTTTGCACCGTGCCCAAATTGTCGCTCGTTTCCTTGTCGCCAAATCATGGGACACCCGGAATCCGGGAGCGCCCCACCATCTTTTGCACGCATCCGCACACTTCTCCTTTGCATCGGTATCTCAATCGAGTTACCAGAACCAGAACGTTGCCGTGGCACCGTTTTCGTTATCGTTGCCGTGGCACCCTTTTTCCTTTCCACCACGGTGACAAATGCTTCATAATGCTCTTGTCAACTTTTAATAAAAATTGCATAAACTTGTTCATGTCATCCGCATCATGATAACAACAATTAAAATGTTTAGGATTGTTGTTGCACCAAATTACTAATGCATATGGGGATTTACCGGATTTGTTGTTTGTTATATTCGGCCCCATTTAAATTTTTTAGATGGTATAGTTTTGTTATGTATCACCTCTTGCCATGTTTAAACAACATTTAATATTGTTGAGTACCTAACCGAGAGAGAACTAAATAATTGATGTGGTGTTTCGTCAATAAGCAACTCGTTGCATATTGAGCTCCACTTAATATGTAGAATTGCTTGTGCACTTTGTCATGCCATGAACATTTAAACCGGACATGCATCATACTTGGTTGTGCATCATGCCATGTTTATGTGGTGGTTGTTTACCATGTTGTTTGCTTCTTTCCGGTGATGCTTCTTCGGGTTAGTTTCGATATCGTCGCGTTTGTGAGGATTCGTTCGACCACGTCCGTTTGTCTTCTTCATGGACTCGTTCTTCTTCCTTGCGGGATCTCAGGCAAGATGACCATACCCTCGAAATCACTTCTATCTTTGCTTGCTAGATGCTCGCTCTTTTGCTATGCCTATGCTGCGATACCTACCACTTGCTTATCATGCCTCCCATATTGTTAAGCCAAGCCTCTAACCCACCTTGTCCTAGCAAACTGTTGTTTGGCTATGTTACCGCTTTGCTCAACCCCTCTTATAGCGTTGCTAGTTGCAGGTGAAGATTGGAGTTTGTTCCATGTTGGAACATGAATATTTGTTGGGATATCACAATATCTCTTATTTAATTAATGCATCTATATACTTGGTAAAGGGTGGAAGGCTCGGCCTTATGCCTGGTGTTTTGTTCCACTCTTGCCGCCCTAGTTTCCGTCATATCGGTGTTATGTTCCCGGATTTTGCGTTCCTTACACGGTTGGGTTATAATGGGAACCCCTTGACAGTTCGCCTTGAATAAAACTCCTCCAGCAATGCCCAACATTGTTTTACCATTCGCCACCTAGCCTCTTTTTCCCTTGGGTTCCGCAGACTCAAGGGTCATCTTTATTTAAACCCGCCTGGGCCAGTGCTCCTCTGAGTGTTGGTCCGACCGAGTAGACTGCGGGGACACCTCGGGGCAACTTGAGGGTTGGTTTTACTCGTAGGATGTCTCATCTGAGTGTGCCCTGAGAACGAGATATGTGCAGCTCCTATCGGGATTTGTCGGCACATTCAGGCGGTGTTGCTGGACTTGTTTTACCATTGTCGAGGATGTCTTGTAATCGGGATGCCGAGTCTGATCGGATTGTCTTGGGAGAAGGAATATCCTTCGTTGACCGTGAGAGCTTGTGATGGGCTAAGTTGGGACACCCCTGCAGGGATTGATCTTTCGAAAGCCGTGCCCGCGGTTATGGGCAGATGGGAATTTGTTAATGTCCGGTTGTAGAAACCTGAAGTTGACCTTAATTAAAATACATCTACCGCGTGTGTAGTCGTGATGGTCTCTTTTCGGCGGAGTCCGGGAAGTGAACACAGTGTTGGAGTAATGTTTGACGTAGGTTGTTCTAGGATCACTTCTTGATCATAGATTCTCGACCGTGCTTTTGCCTTCTCTTCTCGCTCTCATTTGCGTATGTTAGCCACCATATATGCTAGTCGCTTGCTGCAGCTCCACATCATACCTTTACCTTACCTATAAGCTTAAATAGTCTTGATCGCGAGTGTGTGAGATTGCTGAGTCCCCATGACTCACAGTTACTTCCAAAAACCAGTTTGCAGGTGTCGATGATACCGAGCAGGTGACGCAACCGAGCTCAAGGAGGAGCTCGATGAAGATCTAGTTCTTTGTGTGGTTTCGTTTCAGCTGATCAGTAGTGGAGCCCAGTTGGGACGATCAGGGATCTGTGTATCATTTGGGGTAGTCTTCTTTTATTTTGGTTCCGTAGTCGGACCTTGTTTGTATCTGGATGATGTTATGCTTTATTCATGTATTGTGTGAAGTGGCGATTGTAAGCCAACTATGTATCTCTTTCCCTTATGCATTACATGGGTCGTGTGAAGATTACCTCACTTGCGACATTGCTTTCAATGCGGTTATGCCTCTAAGTCATGCTTCGACACGTGGGAGATATAGCCGCATCAAGGGCGTTACAAGGCCGTTAATAGGCTTTCCATGGGCCGGCCCGCCACCTTTTGACCAAGTCAAACAGGCCGGCCTTTTCACAGGAATGGGCCTCTGTTGGGCCGTGCCACATGTCGACGTATCATAGGCGCCTTCTGTCCAATGAGTGGATGACATCTGTCCTAGCGATGAGCCGACACGTGTTTCCTCCAGCCAATGATGATTTTACACATGGAAAATCCCCATTGGTCGGGGCTGTTAACGGGTTATCGGATCCAAAACCCGACCCGATAGCTTAACGACGTTCTGTTACGGTGGATGCCACGTGTCGGTCACCCTTGACGAAAGCACTTCTATGACACGCGATTTATCGTCATGGGAGTGGAAACTTCTGTGATGATAATTTTGGTAATGTCATGGAACATTTCTACGACAACACATGTATGACTATCTTGATTCTGTCATAAAATCATCATGGATGTATATGCATGACAGAAAACGCGACCTACTGTGACAAACACGTATCATCACGGAAGTGTATTTATTTGTAGTGTTGACACTTCTGTGATGATAATTTTGGTAATGTCATGGAACATTTCTACGACAGCACATGTATGACTATCTTGATTCTGTCATAAAATCGTCATGGATGTACATGCATGATAGAAAACGCGACCTACTGTGACAAACACGTATCATCACGGAAGTGTAATAAAGGTCCATATCACAAGTGGCAATATAAAGTGACGTTCTTTTGCATTAAGATTTTGTGTATCCAACCACAAAAGCGCATGACAATCTCTGCTTCCCTCTGCGAAGGGCCTATCTTTTACTTTTATCTTCTACCTTATATAAGAGTCATGGTGATCTTCACCTTTCCTTTTTACATTTTATCCTTTGGCAAGCACAATGTGCTGGAAAGATCCAGATACATATAGCTAATTGGATGTGAGTCTGCATGAGCTATTATTGTTGACATTACCCTTGAGGTAAAACGTTGGGAGGAAAAACTATAAGCCCCTATCTTTCTCTGTGTCTGATTAAAACTCCATACCCATAAATATTGCGTGAGTGTTAGCAATTGTGAAAGACTAAATGATAGTTGAGTATGTGGACTTGCTGAAAAGCTCTTATATTGACTCTTTCCTATGTTATGATAAATTGCAATTGCCTCAATGACTGAGATTAGAGTTTGTTAGCTTTCAATGAAGTTTATGATTCATACTTGAAATTGTGATTGAATTGTTACTTTAGCATAAGAGATCACATGACAATATGATGATCATGATGATGATGCTCTAAGAATGACAATATATATGTTGCTGCTCTAAGAATGATCACATGACAATATATATGTTGCTGCTCTAAGAATGATCATGATGCCCTCATGTCCGTATTTTATTTTTATCGACACCTCTATCTCCAAACATGTGGACATATTTTTCGATTTCGGCTTTCGCTTGAGGACAAGCGAGGTCTAAGCTTGGGGGAGTTGATACGTCCATTTTGCATCATGCTTTTATATCAATATTTATTGCATTATGGGATGTTATTACACATTATGCCACAATACTTATGCCTATTCTCTCTTATTTTACAATGTTTTACATGAAGAGGGGGAATACCGGCAGCTGGAATTCTGGACTGGAAAAGGAGCAAATATTAGAGACCTATTCTGCACATCTCCAAAAGTCCTGAAACTCCACGGGAGCACTTTCCAGAATATATAAAAAATATTGGGCGCAAGAAGTACCAGAGGGGGGCCACCCACCAGCCACGAGGGTGGGGGCGCGCCCTACCCCCTGGGCACGCCCCCTGCCTCATGGGCCCCCTGGTGGCCCTCTGATGCCCATTTTCTGCTATATGAGGTCTTTCGTCCGGGAAAAAATCATAAGCAAGCTTTCGGGAAGAAACTCCGCCGCCACGAGGCGGAACCTTGGCGGAACCAATCTAGGGCTCCGGCAGAACTGTTCTGCCAGGGAAACTTCCCTCCGGGAGGGGGAAATCATCACCATCGTCATCACCAAGGATCCTCTCATCGGGAGGGGGTCAATCTCCATCAACATCTTCACCAGCACCATCTCATCTCAAACCCTAGTTCGTCTATTGTATCTAATCTTTGTATCCAAACCTCAGATTGGTACATGTGGGTTGCTAGTAGTGTTGATTACTCCTTGTAGTTGATGCTAGTTGGTTTACTTGGTGGAAGATCATATGTTCTGATCCATTATGCATATTAACACCCCTCTGATTATGAACATGAATATGCTTTGTGAGTAGTTACGTTTGTTCCTGAGGACATGGGAGAAGTCTTGCTATTAGTAGTCATGTGAATTTGGTATTCGTTCGATATTTTGATGAGATGTAGGTTGTCATCCCTCTAGTGGTGTCATGTGAACGTCGACTACATGACACTTCACCATTGTTTGGGCCTAGAGGGAGGCATTGGGAAGTAATAAGTAGATGATGGGTTGCTAGAGTGACAGAAGCTTAAACCCTAGTTTATGCGTTGCTTCGTAAGGGGCTGATTTGGATCCATATGTATCATGCTATGGTTAGGTTTACCTTAATACTTCTGTTGTAGTTGCGGATGCTTGCAATGGGGGTTAATCATAAGTGGGATGCTTGTCCAAGTAAGGACAGTACCCAAGCAGCGGTCCACCCACATATCAAATTATCAAAGTACCAAACATGAATCATATGATCGTGATGAAAACTAGCTTGACGATAATTCCCATGTGTCCTCGGGAGCGCTTTCCTTCATATAAGAGTTTGTCCAGGCTTGTCCTTTGCTACAAAAAGGATTGGGCCATCTTGCTGCACCTTATTTACTTTTATTACTCGCTACTCGTTACAAATTACCTTATCACAGAACTATTTGTTACCGATAATTTCAGTGCTTGCAGAGAATACCTTACTGAAAACTGCTTATCATTTCCTTCTGCTCCTCGTTGGGTTCGACACTCTTACTTATCGAAAAGCTACGATAGATGCCCTACACTTGTGGGTCATCAGGAACCGTCAGAGGGGACCCCATCCCGGCCTGGTCCCAGAGCACTAGGCTGGGAGTCAGCATGGTAAGAGGCCCCTCAGCCTAGACACCGTCAGTAACACCCCGACGAAACCCACCGATTCCTGGCCGTTGCGCCCGGAATCAAGAATGATCCACAGATCAACACTAGTCCTTCCTGCACAATTTGTCCTCACTCATGCACACCCATGATCAACTTTCTAGTCGGTCACCCATCCTCAAATTTCTCCAAGCCAAGCACACTTAAGTTTGAGGTTATTTTTGGATAGGCTCCCTAAAAAGAAGGCACACCTTGTTGATATGAATAATTAATCATTTCTATTAAGCCGAGATGTCACATACATATCCCTCAAAGGAACTGATGTCCATGTTGGCCTAGCAGGAACGTTCCTTCTTGACACACATCTGTGCACGCCAATGCCAGCATCCACACATGTGCCCCATGTTTGCACACGTTCGTGTAACCATGAGGGTCAGCTCTGGTACCAATTGTAACGCCCCGACCAAACCTGGCTGTTGTGCCTGAGATCTAGACAGGTGACACATCTCAAACGTATCTATAATTTTTTATTGTTAAATGCTATTGTGTTATCATTTTTATATACTTTTTATAGCAATTTGTATTATTTTTCTATACTAACCTATTAATTTAGTGTCCAATGCTAGTTCCCATTTTCTGCTTGCTCTTGGTTTCAAAGGAAATCAATATGTATGGAGGTCAAAATATGTTGCTAGTTTAACACTATTTTTTTGGGCAACAAGAAACACTGGAAGCCCTAGGAAGCATCGAGAGGGGGCACCAACTAGCCACATGGACACGTGGTGCGACCAGGGGGTGGCCACGCCACCTATCCATGTGGGGCCCTTGGTTACGCCTTGACTTGATTCATCATCCTAAATACCGAAAGCATCCGTCTTTGCTCTAGAAGAATTTTATCACCGCCGCAAGTCTCTGTTCCGAAGAGATCCCATCTGGATCCCTGTTCAGGAGTCTTGCCCGAGGGAGGAGCCATTGGAGGATGCCTCTTTATCAACCTTGTTGCCTCCATGACCATGTGTGAGTAGTTCCTGAAGGACCTACGTGTCCATAGTAATAGTTAGATGATTCTCTCTCTCCCTCTCTCTCTCTGGATCTTCAATACCATGTCCCCCTTCCTTCTTGTATGGTGGGGTTCAATCTGATGTAATTTTGTGGTGTGTTTGTTGGGAAATGATGAATTGTGAGTTTATGATCAGATTGTTCATTGAATCATATTGAATCTTTTAAAGTTCCTTTGTTGTATAACTAAGTAGACATTTATGCTTTCGAATCTATTTGTCTTCTTTGGCCAAGATTGATTAGTAGATCTTCAGAGGGAGTGGTACATAGTAATGGGTTAAATCTAGAAGTGTTCTATATTCCAGTGATAAAATGGGGACACGACATGTATTTGTATTATTGCCACTAAGGATAAAACGATGGGGGTTTGACCTTATTGCTAGATTTCTTCATGTCTACATTATGTCATCTTGCTTATTGTGTTACTCTGTTTCTTGTAAACTTAATACTTTGAGATGCATGCTGAATAGCGGTCTCCGGGTGGATTAATAGTAATAGATGTAGTTGGAATAACGGTCTACTAGTCACGGACGTACCTGTATAAGATTATGCCATGAATGATCATAGTTATAGAGATGACTATTTTTGTCAATGGCCCAACTATATTTTGTTAGGGCTATTTTTGTCGATGGCCCAACTATATTTTGTTAGGGAAAACTTTGTTTTTGCCACTCTAGTTTTTGCCAACTTTGCTTAAGCTACTCTAGAATTTGACATTTCACTTTCGCCACTCTTAGATTTTGACAATATATCACTTTTGCCATTCCGTGGCAAAAGCAAAAATTTTAGAATGGCAATTGTGATACATGTCAAAAGCTAAGAGTGGCAAAAGTGAAATGAAAAATTATCGTTTTTGCCACGGAATGACATTTGTGATGTATTGTCAAAAGCTAAGAGTGGCAAAAGTGAGATGTCAAATTCTAGAGTGGCATAAGCAAAGTTGGTAAAACTAGAGTGGCAAAAACAAAGTTTTCCCCGAAAGTACATTTCTACGCCGAGGAACAAATACTCCTGGTGTGAACAGTAACATCAAAAAAATAGAAAAAATATTCAAAAAATTCTGAATTTTTTTTGTGACATACTTCCACAAATTTTTGTCGCGTATGCAAAATTTCATTGCGAAATCACATTTGTGGAAGGCATGCCGAAAAAAACAAAATCAGAGCTCCAAAATGCTTTTGTAAGTAATATTTTCAGAGCATCGATTTTTTTTTACCATACCTTCAACCAATGTGATTTTGTGACAAATTTTTGCATGCACAACAAACATTTTTTAAAGCATGCCACAAAAAAATTCAGAATTTTTTGAATTATTTTAAAATTTATTTAATGTCACTGTTCACACCAGGAGCATTTGCTCCTGGGTGTAGAAACTCCACGTCCAGTTTTCCCTTACTTCATTGGCATGGATAGGTCTGGCCAAGTGAAGTCGCCTACTCTTTCGGTCATGCCTTCTCCGTGCTAGCAATGCGATTGTGAGAAGATAAAGTAGAGAAAGATAGATTGTGGGTCCCATAAACTATGCTTGATTGTCATGCCACGCGAGTGCCAAATATGATTGGCCTGCACAAATCTTGAGGGCGGAATGGACGTCTGCTGTTGCCTGTTGGTGATCCTGGACCAGGACCCGTTAAGCCTGCAGTTCCCCGCGAAAAAGCATAGCAGAGACCGAGCTCCATATAGCTCGTTATTTCTTTTCAGCGAAAATACTATTTTCACACATTGAAAAAATCTGAAAAAAAAGTATATACATAGATATTTATTTGTAGTATACATGTATAAAATTTCATGAACTTTTATGTTAACATGTAATGTATACAAAAAAGATAAATACACAGATTATAATGGGCTTTATCTTTGTCGTTTTTGGGCCAGATATTTATCTTTTTTGTGTAGCATGCAAATAATCAAATTACCTGATGAAACTTTTTTGTAACTTGACGAACAGTCATATGTATTTGTATAAAAAGATTTGATATTTTTTTTGAAACTTTTAAGTATATTCTGTTTTTTTTTGATAAAACGGGCTTCATGAAGCCCGGCCTCTGCGACGCCGCCCCCCCCCCCCCCCCCCCCCCCCCCCCTTCCGGTTACAAAAGGAAGCCATCCTAGGCTGGTAACCTCCACTCCGTTCGCAATTTCACATCCATCTTGTTGCCGCCAAAAGCCAAATTCCCCCCAAGCCCTCCCCCTCCCACCCCACATTGCGCCTGCCAAGAAGAGGCCAAGAACGCGAGGAACGGCGACGCCCATCAATGGACGGCATCCGGGACTGGACGGAGGAGGGGATCAAGGAGGAGGAAGAGCCCGGCCTGCGGAGGCGGGGGCGGACAGCGCGGGCGCAGACTCCTTCGGCTGATCATGGGCCCCTCAAATTATTCGGAGCGAGGTCGAGGTCGCCGTCCCCTCCGCCTGGCGCCGGGTCGAGGTCGCCGTTTCCTACGCCTGGCGCCGGGTCGAGGTCGCCGTCTCCGCCTGGCGCCGGGTCGAGGCCCGTCCCCCACTCGGTGCGGACGCGAAGGTCCGCAAGGGTGACGGTTGTCCCTGCGGCTGCAGATGGTGCCGGTTCTGGCGGCGCAGGTGGTCCTGGAGGATCCTTCGACTGGGACCTCGGTGCCATAGAGGAGACCGTCTCCTCGACGAGAGATCAGAGCGCGAGGCCGAGGCTGGTCCCTCCACCGGATACCAGCACGAGCTCCGCTTCCATCACAGGAGGTCGAGAACAGGAGGTGGCGGCGGAACGGGAGTTCTCCTTCCCTCCGCTCGAGGCGCCGCCGAAAGTTGTCGACGCGGCGGAGGTTCTTGGCCAGTTCGCCGCCCAGTTCTTGGAGGCGACGATGGGCGCCACCGCAGGCCCCAGGACGGAGAAGATCAAGAAGGAGCTCCTTCTCGATCGGAAGGTGGTCGACCTGATGGGGCTAGAGAGGTGGTTACGAAAAATGGAGGCGGTTGCCGAGCTCGCCTGGTTCACGGACCTGTGCTCCCACGAGGAGAAAGCGGTGCCCCCGCTCGAGCTCTTCGAGTGCGCATTCCGGGCTCTGGAGGCCGCCCGGTCCGACGAACTCCACCGTTGCAGCGCCGATGCCAGGAGGTTATGGATTGGTCCAGTGGCCGTGCCGGAGTTCTTCCTGTGCCCTTTCTCCAAGAAGTTCATGGAGAAACCAGTCGTCATCACCTCTGGAAAGGTTCGTCAAATCTTTCACCTGCTCTCTGAGATGTAGTACTTCTTGTGCCAGTTGCGTGCTGTTTGTGCTGTTTCACTTGTTTGGGAATTGGGATTAACTAATGCAATGGTTCTTGTAACATTTGAAGTACTTTTCATCTTGTAAGACCAGATTGGAAACTCTTATCTAGGTGAAATGTTCAGGTTAGTTCAGACTTTGAAGTTAGCATGATTTTTATCTCTATGAAATCTTGTTAGATTGTTGTGTCAGGGTCAGTTGAGATCCTTAAAGTTTGCTTACTCTTCAAGTCTCTCTTGAGTCTGTTTCTGAAGAATTTTGAGTATTGTCCTTTGGATCATAGGATCTCGCTGAGGATCAGACGTACTATAATTTGTCTAGTTCATATAACAGAATTTTGGTTCAGATATGTGATACTGGTTGGGAACTTGGGATACTTACTGGATTGAGGAAGAAATTTAGAAGTGTTTCTGAAACCAAAGCATTTTATTAGTTGCGGACTTGGGGTAGTTCAGCATGTTGCATTGAGAATAATTCAGAAGCTTGATATGTAATTATATCGTTGTAACGTGATCTATAAAAGTTGAACTTCTCACTAAAATTTGATCAGATAATATCCCTGAAGTTAAATCCAGTGAAAAACTAGTGTGCTGCAGTGGAGTTACTTCTTGGGCCAGTTGCGTGCTGTTTCACTTGTTTGGGATTAACTAATGCAATGGGTCTTGTAACATTTGAAGTACGTTTACTTAATTCCTTCTGTTTGGATCATGGATGCGCACTGTTTCCATCTTGTAAGACCAGTTTGGAAACTCTTATGTAGTTGAAATGTTCAGGTTAGTTCAGACTTTAAAGTTAGCATGATTTTTATCTCTATATCAAATCTTGTTAGACTGTTGTGTCAGGGTCAATTGAGATCCTTAAATTTTTGCTTACTCTTCAAGTCTCTCTTGAGTCTGTTTCTGAAGAATTTTGAGGATCTCGCTGAGGATCAGACGTACTAATTCATACAGCATTTTGGTTCAAAATTTCAGATACGTGATACTGGTTGGGAACTTGGGATACTTAGTGGATTGAGGAAACTTTTTAGAAATGTTTCTGAAATCCTAGTGTTTTAATAGTTGTGGGCTTGGGGTAGTTCAGCATGTTGGATTGAGCATAATTCAGAAGCTTGAATGTAGTTATATAAAAAAATAAGTGTGATCTGTAAAGGTTGCACTTCTCACCAAAGTTTGATCAGATAATATCCCTGAAGTTAAAGTGGAAAAAATAGTGTAGTGCAATGGAGTTACTTGTAGCTGGGATCAATCTGATAAAAAAACTGTTGTGTTAAAAATCTCACAGATAGTTTTTCTGCTGACAATATGATTTCATTTGTTTGGATGTGTTTGTTTTGGATGAGATGATGCAATGGGTGTTGTACTGTTGTTCTTGATTTTCTCACTTATTTATTAGTGTTGGATGGGCATTGTATTCATCTTTTGAGACCACTTTGGAGATGGTGTGATTGAAATGCTTTGACTTTCCTGTTAGCAAGAGTATTTCTTATCTGACCACGAAAATATGTAATGCTATTGTTTCTACAGATTCAAGAACTCAGATTGATTTTCATCATTCCTCACTATGATATCTTGTTTGGTTGCAGTGCAAATGTTAACTGAGAATTAGAGATCCTTTGTGTAGAACTGTAGATGCTTGCTTGTTGAGTTCCTAGAGATGTTTCTGAAGAGTTTTGTGTTGGATCGTAGGATGTCGCTGATATACGGTTGTGTTTGTTCAAATAAGGTCGTGCTGCTATACTGATCAGGATACTAGTGGATATCAATCTCATAGGAGGATCTGTTAGAAGGGTTTCTGATACCATAGCGTTTTATTAGTTCTGGGTTGGGGCATTCTTTCTTTTTTCCTCCCAAGAAAACACAAAAGCTTTATGTCTCGATGCATTTGAAAAAGAGAATGGCAAAACAAAACTCCTATTGCTTGTGTTTTGTTAGCGTGTCTTGTTCGCTGCATTTTTTACTACTCTTCTTTAATTGTCGACACTGAATGTTAATAGAACTGTTGTAATACCTGAGCTGCATTACTGTGAGTTCTTCTTTTTTGTACTATGTTTCATCTCCTTGGTTGCTGGCTGCAGACCGTTGATCAGTCTGAACTGGAGAAATGGTGGAAGAAAAACAAACGCATGTGTCCAGTTACCGGCGAGGTCCTCACGCACAGCATCTTCATCCCTGATGCGCTCATTGCGCTCTACATTTCGCGTTGGCGTGCCTCAAACAGGATCAGTGATCTGGCAGCACCCACCGATCCACCAGCTATCTCTCCCGAGGAGGAAGCCCTGTTCAAGGAAGTCACCCTCTTGGCCAACTCCCCCAGGAGCTCTAAAGAGGATTACGAAGCTGTCCTGCGCCTTCTCGCCGGCCAGGAGCGGTGCTCATTCCTGCATCTGCTGGGGCGCAGCCCAGGGACAATAACCAAGCTCGCCTGCGTCCTGCCGGAGACATGCCTGGAGCCTCACCCTGAGCTGGACGACGTCGTCCTGGAGATCCTTGCCAGGGCAGCTTCCTACAGCCCCAACAAGGAGGTTTTCGGAGACGACCGGTACGCCATACCCGTGCTGATCGCGAGGGCATTGCTGGGGCCAGTGCCCACGAGGGCCAAGTGCGCTCGGATCCTTGGGCTGCTGGCTGACAACTACTACAACAAGATCAAGATCGGTGAGCTTGGAGGCTTTGCTCCACTGATGGAGCTGCTGCTGGTGGGAGACATTGATGTGAAGAAGACGGTGGCGGTGGCGCTGGCCAGCCTGTGCGAGGCCGAGGAGAACTGGAGCAGATTTGTGCGGGAGGGGGTGGCGGATGCCGCCATATCTCTGATGCGGAACCACAGGCTGGTGGACGAGGCTCACAGCATCTTGTTGCAGGTCCAGGGCTTCCACCTGGCCATGCAGGACATCATCGACAAGTTGGAGTCGTTCCCCGACGACGGCGACGAGATGTGCAAGGATATGGTTGATCGGCTCTGGCGTAGCTTCATCGCATCATCAACACCATCTGGTCGAGCAAGACAAGCTGACAACCACCCTCCCGCGGCGGCGGCGGCGGCGTCGTCATCGTCATCAACACCATCATCCTCAGAGGACGATGTTGAGGCTATCGTTTCATGGCTGCAGAGGAGGTCGTACAACCCCCGGACATACAGGTGGAGAGACTATCGCTGATCCGTTCATATTTATGGTGTAAAGAAGCAATCAACAGGCTAAAAGCAGCAGTACGTAGCTGATCATTCTGATCATAACTGTAGCTCAAACAGGCCCTCTGGATGACAAGCTATAGTGAAACATACGGTTGGCACTGTGAGAACGAATTCCATGAGTTGTAGTTAAAGGCCTAAATGTAGTTCCTGATACAGTGCTGCTCAGTGTTGTTGCTGTACAATGGATCCAATATACCATACTACTTTTGTTTGTGCATATCAGATGAATTTGGAATGTCAAGGATTCAACAACATACCTGTTGGTTGCATATGCTTTGTTGTTTTACCATGTCAATTGGTACCAAGATACGAGGAGTATATAAAAGTGAGTAGTACATACATACATACTCGGTATTAATGTACCAACTAGAGTAGTAAGCTTTGAGTTTCAAAAAGAGAGGTGAACACGTACGTGTTCCTTCCGTGTGCTGTCCGTGTAGCTAGCTAGTTTGGTGAAGCATATGTTGCCAGGCGCAGGCGGTGCGTGCGTGTATGCTGGATGTGTAGGGTGAATCCATGGAGGGAGGGAGGGAGCTAGCTTAGCGGTGGTTGGTGTGGCTTGGGGACGTACTTGCGCGCCCATAGCTGGCGCCCGTTGACGAGCAGCTTCACCAGGCGCTGGCCGCCCAGCACCGCCTCCGCCACGGACGCCCACCGGAACGCGACCCTGCCGTACCTCGGCGGCTCCCCCAGCGGCGGCGCCCTCTCGATCATCACGCTCTCCACGCACCCCTCGCCCCACCTCCTGCACCAATACATACATAGAGTAATAATGTTACTAAGCAGAATGGTGGGCAATGTGATGGATGGATGGATCGATCATCAGGGTGACGTTAAAAGTGGTGCGTACTGTACTGCATCGAGCAGCAGCGGGCACGTCACAGGATGGCTAGCTTAGCTAGCTGTGACCGAAAAGAAGGCAGGCCACCAGGCCTCCAAAACCAAAAGCAGCCCAACAAAACTTCCAAAACTGGAACGGAAAATTTTGCTTTTGACGATGCGACCGAGTCAAAGCAGCTGTACAGGCTACGTACTAGTACCCCTACGATACGATACCAGCTCATCCGCTCCGCGACAGCTCTGCCTTGGCTCTTGTGGCCTCGCGCAAAGCACCTGACACGACAGAGGGCAAGACCAGAAAATAAACAGGGGAAAGGAAAGGAGACTCCTCCTACGCTGCAGGCTGCAGGCTGCAGCCGCGCAGAGTTGTGCAGACGAATGAAACAGCTAAAACCACCGAGTAATACTACAGCGTTTTGTTGAGTAGTAAAACATGTTTTCATCGGAAAAAAAGCCATAAATGCATCTAGTAGGAGTAGTATGTGTGCAACGGAGCAGTCAAAGGAGTGCATGCATGCAAAAGTCTATGATTAGTCGGGGGCATGCTTTGCTTCGGGATTTGGGAGCTACGTACTCTGTGAAGTAGGCACTGATCTCCTCGCGCGTTAATGGGAACCCCTTGGAGAACGTGATGAACAGCGACCGCCCGCCCTCCTCGTCGGCGTCGGCGTCGGCGTCGCCGGGCCGGTACGGCGCCGCCAGCTCCGCCGGGACCGGGCCGCCATCCTTCTCGTGCCGCCGCAGCAGCGCCTGCAGCCGGTCGTCGAACACCAGCGCCCCGACGCCCCGCAGGACGCCCGCCACGCCACGCCGCGCGCGCGGCTCGCCGCCCGGGACCAGCCCGGCCAGGAACGGGCGCGCGTCCGCGGCCACTGCCCCTCCGCAGCCGCCGCACACGAGCGGCATCCCGGCGCCCTGACGACGGTGCGGCCGCGGCCAGGCGACGCCGTGCAGGACGGCGAGGGCGTCGGAGACGAGCCGCGCGGCGTCGGCCGGGGTGCGGACCTCGTGGCACACGCTGGCGACCGCGTCGGCGCCCACGCTGTGGTGCACCCACATGAGGAGCGCCACGGCGTCGCGAGCGGGCTGCCGGCCGGCGCCGAGCGAGACGAGGTGCTCGTAGGCGGCGCGGTCGACGCGGTGGAAGGCCAGGACGTCGCGCACGGTGGGCTCCATGACCGGCCGGCTAGCGAGCGCGTACGTGCGCGCGCTTGGAGAGCGCGTACTGTCGAGTCAGTGCTGGTGTGGTGTGAACCTTTGGTGGTTTGCTCGGTGTTTGGGTGCTCGGGTTTTAAAAGTGGCCTCATTTCAGAATGCAGAAAGGCACACTCTACAAATGTGCTCACACGTAAATTAGAAGTAATTGTTCGTCCCATAATATGAACACGAAACTAAAATTTTGAAGTGTCCAAATAATCTGAGAGAAAAGTAAATCATGTGTACACATGGATGTGATTTTTTTTTTTGAAAAAAGAGACTAAACCCCCGGCCTCTGCATCAATCGATGCATACAACCATCTTCATTCATTATTCCACAAAGGTTTAACAAGAAAATACATCAAGCCACCCAAAGCCATCACTCACACCTACAAATTCGATAATATGGAACATCTCCCATATCTAAAACCGGTGTCGTCGCTAATCCATCCACATAACGCATCGGGACCAATAGCCAGTGCATCAAACCTAAAGCGTGCACCACATGCACACGTTTTAGAAGCCAGAAGCCGTCATCATCGTCGGACCACTGACCCATCTTTAGGATAAAGATCCACATTATCCTTGCCAGTCAGACATCCGTCGACGCCCCCATGGCGCCCAATGGCGCCACCGCCCTGTGCGCGTTCACCAAGACATGAAGACTCTGGAAGATCTGTTGTGCGTAGCACCTGTCGACCAGGCATGACATATCGTAGCACCTGTCAACCAGGCATGACTTGACATCTCCACCGAAGCTCCATGCAAGACTTAGCTGCTCCACCTCCTGCCTCTGTCTTCCAGCGCTGCTCGACAAACGATGCTCCCAAGAGAGTAACGACACCGCAGTACCACCATCATTCAATCTGGATGACCAGATCTTAGGGTTTCCCCCAAAGCAGCACGAGTGGGTCGACACAAGTTACACGACGATGCCTTCATCAAGGTAACGACGCAATACGCCGCCATCGGCCCTGTTTTCACCGGTAACTCCGTCTCCCCAACTCGCAGCCGAGACTAGATGACGGATCTGGAGATCCGACCACCCAGCCTTAGGCTGACCATGTCCGGCGAAGGAGGCGGCCACCACCGCCACACCTAGGGTCGGAGCCCCCTGCGTCCTTGTGAGGCGGGTCGATCCCAGGGGCAGCAAGCTGTTGACGGGACGATACACGACATCGGATGCCCAAGCTGCCGCCACTGGACCTGTCATCGAACGACGCCGCCTGCCTGGCCGCCGCCGGCCTGCACAACTGCTGTAGATTCGGTCATTGCGGACTGTCGCCGTCCTAACTGAATCGTTGGCCGAGAAGAAACGTCGCCGCCGCCGCTGCGGCACACAGGCTTTGCCTGCAACGTCCCCGACGGCGGCGGCGGGGAGAGGGTGTGCGCTGGAGTGAACGGGAGACGGCCGGCAGGGGCGCTCCGGTGCGGCGCGGCGGCGCCGAGCGGGAGCGAGAGGGTTAGGAGCAGGGAGGGTTAGGTGATTCGTGAGATGCGATCTGGAGGTTCAGGTCCCCTGACCTGCTTCAGAATGGAGAGATACGAAAGGAGAAGACCCTTACCCTTGTACTTTCTCCGTTCCTAAATATAAGTCTTTGTAGAGATTTCATTAGGTGGACTACATACGAAGAAAAATGAATGAATCTACATTTAAAATGCATATGTATATATTCGTATGTGGTTTATAGTGGAATCTCTACAAAGACTTATATTTAGGAACAGAGAGAATATAAGCATAAACACTTTGCTTCTACGAGGATGTGATCTATGTGTCTATAAATTTTCAATGTAATACATGTTTTTTTGTTTCAATATACTTATGAGCATATTTGTATAAAAAAGACATGTATTTTTGCTATTACAAATCATATAGTAATAAATATGTACCTCACATGTTAAAGTACTATGTCTTAATGAATTTTTGCACTCACGTTGAATACATCTATATATACTAATATATTTCAAATTTCATTTGGGACTTTCAGTTATAATTTTTGATTAATTTTCCAGAGCCCGAGCTCCAAATAGCCTCACTCTGTCTCTTTGTTTCAGATGTAACTTTATACTCCCTCCATTTCATAATGTAGTGCATATAAATTTTCTGAAGAATCAAACTTTACAAACTTTTATCAAGTTTGTAGAGAAAACTATTCATATCTACAATAGCAAATATATTCAATATGAAAGGAGGTCTTGTGATGTATCAAAGGATATGTATTTGGTATTCTATATTTATGGGTTTTACTCTACAAACTTGGTCAGAGTCTATAAAATTTGACTTCCCAAAGAATCTATAGGGAAAGTTTTAACATGTCACTACATAACACTTAGTAGTACTATGGACTTTCGGAGGACGTTTGAATGTGATCTTAGTGGGAGTTCAAAAGTTGTATGTTCATAATCAAATCTGTCGACAATTTCAACTTTTCCGAAGTACAATTGATGTACAAATTTCAAAAAGCTTATTCTTTCTTCAATCATCGTCAGGTGAGGCTGGGGTGGAAGGGGGCAAAAGCAAACATTGGTGTAACCGAGAAACACAAATGCAAAAGAACAGGTGAACAAAACAACCGCTCCAATGGATGGTCATAAATCAAAGGCCTCCATATCATAAGCTTGGAGCGGTTAATGGGTGAGTAAGAGCATCTCCAAAGCGGACCCCGTCACCGTTCGAACTACGCAGTCCAGATGTGTTTAGCTATCCAACACGGGCCTATATCAGTCCGCCGAGCGGTCCGGACATACTTTTTTCAGTGAACTCGAGACAAAGTGGGGGAGGGGGAGGAGGGCTTTGTGGGAGTCCGGACAGCAGCCACGTAGGACTCCGACACTCCCAGCAGCCCACCCAAAACTCCTCCCGAACCCACGCCTCCATCCTCCCATTTCTCCCCTTTAGTTTTTCTCTCTTGCCTTCACCACCGCTCCACCGCCCTGGCCGCCATGCCACACCCCTGCTGGAACTCAACGAGTCCATCACCTCCAACGGTGCACCCAGAGTCCACGCCACTTCTCCTCCGCCGCCATTCCACACCTCTCCTCGCCCACCGCGTAAGCACCATCCACTCCTACGATGCTCATCATGCCCGGGAACTGTTCGGTAAATTTCCCAAGCTATTTTTGGCCCCTTCTTCTTTGAAGCAATGGATTCATATATGGAGTACATATACAAGTAGTATGTTGAGTAGTCCGACTCGTTCGACGAGGAGGACTACACGGATGAGAAGACGATGATGCAGGCGATGCTTGCACATACGGAGCGTGCAGAGGAGCATGTTCTCAATTTCAAGGGTTCGATCAAGGGTCATCAAGTGCTTAACCACAACTAGGTGCGCGGCCATTTGGCGCTGATGGACGACTACTTTTCCCTCGATGCCCTCTTCGCTGACAATTTACGCCGGCCCTTTTGGATGCGCAACATTGTCCTTCGATGTATACTTCATTTTGAAGAAGGACGCCATGGGAAAGATTGGTTTATCTGTTTATCGGAAATGCACGGCCGCACTGTGGATGCTTGCATAAGGCACGGCGGCTGATTCGTGGGACGAGTAACTACGGATGCCCGAGAGCACATGAGGAGATGCTATGATCAGGTTTGCAACTATCGTGGTCGAGGTGTTTGGACCTCAGGACCTGAGAGAACCAACTGTGCTAGACATCGAGAGGCTCTTGGCAATCTCGAAAGCAAGAGGGTGGCCATGTTTGCTCGGATCACTTGACTGCATGCATTGGAAATGGAAGAACTGCCCGAAAGCTTTACAAGGGCAATATCAGGGTCATGTTAAGAAGCTGAAAGCACAAGTGCTCCCTGGGTGGTTTTGGTAATTAATGTCAACATATCTCTTGTTGGACTAACACTTTTACCTAGTATGTTTCAGATAAGTTCAACAATGGAGTGGCATGGACTAGAGGATGTGGAACCCCTTCAAGATGCTAAGAACAAAGGATTGGCTCAAGCTTCAAGATCAAGACTCTACATTTTCTATTTTAGTGATCCAAGATCACATTGAGTCTATAGGAAAAGCCAATACTATCAAGAGGGGATGAGGTGTTGCTTAATGGCTTGCTTGCTCAAAGTGCTTAGTGATATGCTCCAAAACCCTCAACTACCTTCCCACATCCACATATGACCTAAACCAAAAGTCAAACTCGGCCCCACCGATTCTATCTATCCGGTGCCACCGAGTTTCAGATGTCATAGCCACTGCCACAAACCCTAGCAAATCAGTTTCACCGATAGGGATCTTGGTCTCACCGAGATGGGATTGTAATCTCTCTGTGTATGTCCATTACCAAAATCGGTCTCACCGAGTTTGAGCAATCGGTACTATCGAGATTACAATGCAAACTCTTTGGTTAGCTCATTACCAAAAATCGGTCCCACCGAGTTTGTGTAATCGGTCTCACCGAGTTTGCCTGACCAACTCTTTGGTTAGCTTATTACCAAAATCGGTCCCACCGAGTTTGTGTAATCGGTCACACCGAGATTACGTTATGCCCTAACCCTAACCATATGGGTCCTACCGAGTTGCATCTCAGTCCCACCAAAAATCCTAACGGGCACTAGGTTTGCTGAATTGGTCCGACCGAGTTTAACCATTCGGTTCCACCGAGTTTGGCAAATTGTGTGTAACGGTTAGATTTTGTGTGGAGGCTATATATACCCCTCCACCCACTCTTCATTCGTGGAGAGAGCCATCAGAACATACCTACACTTCCAATACACATTTTCTAAGAGAGAACCACCTACACTTGTGTTGAGGTCAAGATATTCCACTCCAACCATATGAATCTTGATCTCTAGCCTTCCCCAAGTTGCTTTCCACTCAAATCTTCTTTCCACCAAATCCAAATCCTGTGAGAGAGAGTTGAGTGTTGGGGAGACTATCATTTGAAGCACAAGAGCAAGGAGTTCATCATCAACACACCATTTGTTACTTCTTGGAGAGTGGTGTCTCCTAGATTGGCTAGGTGTCACTTGGGAGCCTCCAACAAGATTGTGGAGTTGAACCAAGGAGTTTGTAAGGGCAAGGAGATCGCCTACTTCGTGAAGATCTACCGCTAGTGAGGCAAGTCCTTCGTGGGCGACGGCCATGATGGAATAGACAAGGTTGCTTCTTCGTGGACCCTTCGTGGGTGGATCCCTCCGTGGACTCGCGCAACCGTTACCCTCCGTGGGTTGAAGTCTCCATCAACGTGGATGTACGATAGCATCACCTATCGGAACCATGACAAAAACATCCGTGTCTCCAATTGCGTTTAAATACTCCAAACCCTTCTCTTTACATTCTTGCAAGTTGCATGCTTTACTTTCCGCTGCTCATATACTCATTGCATGCTTGCTTGATATGTATTGTGTTTGTTAAACTTGTTCTTAAACTCCACTTAAACTTAAGAATTTTAAAAACTACAAATTTTGGCACTTAGTGTCTAATCACCCCCTCTAGACACCTCTTCTCGATCCTTTCAGAAGCCCACCAGCATTCTTGGAGCACTTGCATCACATGATCATTGGATTTGGCATGCTTTATTCGGCATGCCTCACAATGACATCAATGTGCTGCATCGATCACCATTGTTTGCTAGACTGGAGGTAAAACTCCTCCTTGCCATGAGTATAACATGGGCTACTATCTGGTTGACGGTATCTATCCTCCTTGAGGTACCTTTGTGAACACCATCTCTAACCCAGTTGGTCAGAAAAAATCTCACTTTGTCCAAAGACAAGAAGCAGCTAGAAAGGATGTTGAGAGGGCTTTTGGAGTTCTGCAGGCACGTTTTGTAGTTGTTCATGGACCTACTAAAAATGGGATCCAGAGACTTTGTGGGAGGTGATGACCTGTTGTGCGATCATTCACAACATGATCATGGAGGATGAGGGCGAGGATGCTGCCGCATGTGTTGAATTTGAGAACATGGGTGATCCTATCAAACTTTCCAACCAAAATCCGGCCACATTTGAAGAGTTTCACTACTACAGGATGCTGCTAACGCGACACTACGATCAGAGACCCTTCGACAAAATTGTGTGCGATGCCATAATCGCAGGCGATTGATACGTCTCCGTCGTATCTATAATTTTTGATTGTTCCATGCCAATATTCTACAACTTTTATACACTTTTGGCAACTTTTTATCCTATTTTTGGGACTAACATATTGATCCAGTGCCCAGTGCCAGTTCCTATTTGTTGCATGTTTTTTGTTTCGCAGAAAATCCATATCAAACGGAGTCCTAACGGGATAAAACCTGACGGAGATTTTTTTGGAATATATGTGAATTTTGGGAAGAAGAATCAACGCGAGACGATGCCCGAGGGGGCCACGAGGCAGGGGCTCACGCCCTGGTCCCTCGTGGCCACTCCGTAAGGCGGTTGGTGCCCTTCTTTTGCCTCAAGAAAGCCAATATCCGGATAGAAATCGTGTTAAAATTTCAGCCCAATCGGAGTTACGAATCTCCAGGAATATAAGAAACGGAGAAAGGCCAGAATCCGGAACGCAAAAATAGAGAGACAGATCCAATCTCGGAGGGGCTCTCGCCCCTCCGCCGCCATGGAGGCCATAGACCAGAGGGGAAACCCTTCTCCCATCTAGGGAGAAGGTCAAGGAAGAAGAAGGAGAAGGAGAAGAAGGGGGCTCTCTCCCCCTCTCTCCCGGTAGCGCCGGAACGCCGTCGGGGCCATCATCGTGTGACGGCGATCTACACCAACACCTCTGTCATCTTCACCAACATATTCATCACCTTCCCCCATCTATCTACCAACATGGTGCTTTATGCTTCATATTATTATCCAATGATGTGTTGCCATCCTATGATGTCTGAGTAGATTTTCGTTGTCCTATCGGTAATTGGTGAATTGCTATGATTGGTTTAATTTACTTGTGGGTTATCAAGACCTTTTTCTGGCGCCGTTGCTGGGGAGTTATAGCGTGGGGTGAATATTCTCGTGTGTGCTTGTTTGCTTTATCACTAAGTAGTTTTTATTTCGTGCTCTTGTTTTCTATGTTTAGTTATTGGTAGGAAACGCAAAATACAAAAAAAATTAGTGGTACCTACTGAACCAATGGTTGAAGAACCACCCAAAATCTATCACTCCTGAAAGGTTTTACTTGGATCATCTTCGATCCCTATGTGCTCGGGCTGAAATCCCAACGAGCTTAGTTGAGGGCAAATCTTTAAATGAGCATGCTTGTTATGTGCGACACTGCTTATCTAAAAAGGGAAACTTTTACTGGATCAAATTCATCGTTTGCAATGCTATGCTTGGAATTTATGAGAAATATATGATTTTACTTGTTCTAAAGACCCTAAGAAACACCTTCCCTACCAATGTGAGTTTAGTGATAATGGAATCGTATCTTCGTATGCTAAGGTTGTTTATAATTACTATGATGTTCAACAAATTGAAGAATTTGTTGCTTTTAAGGGTGCTTATGAAATTGCTTCATTGATTGGAAAGTATGATGCCACTCTTTACAAAACTGAAAATTTTGCCATACTTAAATATCGTTATGATAATTATGCTTCTAATGCCTATGTTAAACCATATATTGAGGACTCCTCCGCTGTCCAAGAAGAGACTAATATGTTGCAGGAGTCTATGGAAGAAGGAATTGATGAAACTGTGGGCTCATTGGATGAAAAAGATGAGGAGGAGAGCGAAGAACAAAAGGAGGAAGAGCGGATTAGCTACTCGTGCCCACCTTCTAATGAGAGTAACTCTTCGACTCATACATTGTTTAATTTCCCTTCGTGCTTACCGAAGGATGATTGCTATGATGATTGTTATGATCCCGTTGATTCTTTTGAAATATCCCCTTTTGATGATGCTTTCTATGCTTGTGGCCAAGATGCCAATATGAATTATGCTTATGGAGATGAACTTGCTATATGTTAAACATGAAATTGTTGCTATTGCACCCACGCATGATAGTCCGATTATTTTTTTGAATTTTCCCGACTACACTATATCGGAGAAGTTTTCTCTTATTAAGGATTATATTGATGGGTTGCATTTTACTACTACACATGATGATTTTGATAGATATAATATGCATGTGCTTGCTGCTACTTGCAATTATTATGAGAGAGGAACTATATCTCCGCCTCTTCATGTTTCCAATATGACAAAATTGCAAGAAACTGTTTATACTATGCATTGGCCTTTACTAGGTGTGCATGAATTGTTCTTTTATGACATTCCGATGGATAGGAAGAGAGTTAGACTTCGTTGTTGCATGATATACGTTACTTTGTGCTCACTACTAAATCACAAATCATTGTTAATTAAAATTGGCTTTGATATACCTTGGGATCCGGGTGGATCCATTACTTGAGCACATATGGCTAGCTTAATGGCTTTAAAGAAAGCGCTGCCAGGGAGACAACCCGGAAGTTTTAGAGAGTTATTTATTTCTGTTGTGTGCTTTTATCAAGTTTAAAGAGGGGAACCTAAAACTTTTTCAAAAAGAAAAGTGAAAGTGAGAAAGACGAGCATTGTTAAAGTGGGAGCTAGCCTTGAACTTTGTTCATGCTCACAGAAACTTTTTGAATCTTAATTACAGAAACTTTTCAACAAAAATAATTATCCCCTTGTACAAATCCATTGTATCAATGTGCCAAGATTTGCCTTTAGGATGTTTACATTGCTTGTTGGTTTGTGCCGTGCAAAACAGAAACTTTGGCTATAGTACGTGATTTTACATTATTTTACTAGAACGTCGAACGGTTCTGAAACATTTTGCACTGTCTTTATATGCAAATTGTTTATTTTTCCTAATTTTTCAGAATTTTTGGAGTAACAGAAGTATGGTGAATGTTCAGATTACTACAGACTATCCTGTTTAAGACAGATTCTGTTTTTGATGCATCGTTTGCTTGTTTTGATGAAACTATCGATTTCTATCAGTGGATTAAGCCATGGAAAAGTTATATTATAGTAGCTACAATGCAAAAACAAAATATGAATTGGTTTGCAACAGTACTTAGAGTAGTGATTTGCTTTATTATACTAACGGATCTTACCGAGCTTTCTGTTGAGTTTTGTGTGGATGAAGTGTTCGAAGATCGAGGGGGTCTCGATGTGAGGAGAAGGAGGAGAGGCAAGAGCTCAAGCTTGGGGATGCCCAAGGCACCCCAAGCAAATATTCAAGGAGACTCAAGCATCTAAGCTTGGGGATGCCCCAGAAGGCATCCCATCTTTCTTCAACAAGTATCTGTATGTTTTCGGATTCGTTTCGTTCATGCAATATGTGCAAATCTTGGAGCGTCTTTTGTATTTAGTTTTCACTTTTCTTTGATGCACCATACTGGTATGAGATAGTCCATGGTTGATTTATAGAATGCTCTTTGCACTTCACTTATATCTTTTGAGTATGGCTTTATACAATGCTTCATGTGCTTCACTTATATCATTTGAAGTTTGGATTGCATGTTTCTCTTCACATAGAAAACCGCCATTTGTAGAATGCTCTTTTGATTCATTTATATTTGTTAGAGCGTGGGCATATATTTTGTAGAAAGAATTAAACTCTCTTGCTTCACTTATATCTATTTAGAGAGATGACATGAATTGGTCATTCACATGGTTAGTCATAAAATCCTACATAAAACTTGTAGATCACTGAATATGATATGTTTGATTCCCTGCAATAATTTTGCGATATAAAGATGGTGATATTAGAGTCATGCTAGTGGGTAGTCGTGGATTGTAGAAATACTTGTGTTGAAGTTTGTGATTCCCGTAGCATGCACGTATGGTGAACCGTTATGTAACGAAGTTGGAGCATGAGGTATTTATTGATTGTCGTCCTTATGAGTGGCAGTCAGGGACGAGCGATGGTCTTTTCCTACCAATTTATCCCCCTAGGAGCATGCGTGTAGTTCTTTGTTTCGATGACTAATAGATTTTTGCAATAAGTATGTGAGTTCTTTATGACTAATGTTGAGTCCATGGATTATACGCACTCTCACCCTTCCATCATTGCTAGCCTCTTGGGTACCGTGCATTGCCCTTTCTCACCTTGAGAGTCGGTGCATATTTCGCCGGTGCATCCAAACCCCGTGATATGATACGCTCTATCACACATAAGCCTCCTTGTATCTTCCTCAAAACAGCCACTATACCTACCTATCATGGCATTTCCATAGCCATTCTGAGATATATTGCCATGCAACTTCCATCATCTTCATATTGATGACTTGAGCATCATTGTCATATTGCTTTACATGATCGTAAGATTGCTAGCATGATGTTTTCATGGCTTGTCCATTTTTTGATGTCATTGCTAAGCTAGATCATTGCACATCCCGGTACACCGCCGAAGGCATTCATATAGAGTCATATTTTTGTAACACCCCGGATGTAATTTACCTTATATGTACTCCAACTCTTGCCATTTCCGACACTAAGTTATTTTATTTCCTCGGGTTCGGGTTTTTGTCTTCGTGTGTTGTTGCCTTTGTCATGCATCTCATATCATGTCATCATGTGCATTGCATTGGCATACTTGTTCGTCTCATGCATCCGAGCATTTTCCCCGTTGTCCGTTTTGCATTCCGGCGCCCCTATCTACTCCGGTGGCCTTTCTACCTCTTTGCATGTGTGGGGGCTAAACATTTCCGGATTGGACCGAGATTTTCCATGCGGCCTTGGTTTACTACCGGTAGACCGCCTGTCAAGTTTCGTGCCATTTGGACTTCGTTTGATACTCCAACGGTTAACCGAGGGACCGAGAAGGCCTCATTTGTGGTGCAGCCCAACACCCTTCCAAAGTGTCCCAAAACCCACCTAAGATCTCTCCATCATCTCGGTCGTTCGATCACGATCGCATGGCCAAAAAACGCACTCCATTTGGAGCTTCCTAGCTCCTCCTACCTATTAAACTAGGTCTGCCCCAATAATTCCGGATCATTTCCCCCCTAAACCCTAGTCTCCCCCCTCCTCGCGCCGCCGGAGGAAGTCCAGCCAGGCCGGACACATCCAACCTGACCCACCGCTGCCACATGTCGCAACACGATTCATCGCCAGCACCGCCCCACATCGCCGGCCCGGGAGGCCCGAGTCGGGCCCCCGCGAGCCCATCGCCCGACCGCCCGCAGCGCCCCGCGCCGCTTCTCCTCTCCCAGCGTCGGCGCCGGACCACCGCCGCCATGCCTTCGCCGCCCTTCGCTGGCTTCGTCAACGCTCCGCCGACTTTCTCTCGCATGATGAACTTCATCTTCAACGCCTACACAAATGACTTCGTCTTGGTCTACCTCGATGACATTCTGGTATTTTGAAAGAATAAGGAAGATCATGCCAAGCACTTGCGTTTGGTGCTGGATAAGCTCAGAGAACATCAGTTCTACGCCAAGTTCTCAAAGTGCGAGTTTTGGCTCGACGAGGTTCTCTATCTTGGGCATATCATCTCTGCCAAGGGCATAGCGGTGAATCCTGAGAAGGTGTCTGCAATTGTGAATTGGGAACCACCTCAGAACGTGAAGCAACTCCGCAGCTTCCTTGGTCTCGCAAGCTATTATCGAAGGTTCGTTGAGAACTTTTCAAAGATCGCGAAGCCTCTTTCAAACCTTCTCCAGAAGCACGTCAAGTACGTTTGGTCTCCTGAATGTGACATCGCTTTCAACACCCTAAAAGAGAAACTAGTCACTGCTCCAGTTCTGACTCCTCCTGATGAATCCAAATTGTTCGAGGTCTTCTGCGATGCCTCTCTTCAAGGTCTTGGGGCAGTGTTGATGCAAGAGAACAAAGTTTGGCTTATACCTCTCGCCAGTTGAAGCCCAACGAGAAGAACTACCCCACTCATGACCTCGAGTTGGCGGCAGTTGTGCATGCTCTTTTGACTTGGAGACATCTCTTATTGGGAAGAAAAGTGGACATCTTCACTGACCACAAGAGTCTCAAGTACATCTTTACTCAGCCTAATCTCAACCTCAGGCAGACTCATTGGGTTGAAATGATTCAAGAGTATAATCCGAGCATCGAATATACTCCAAGCAAGGCCAATGTGATTGCTGACGCTTTGAGCAGGAAGGCGTACTGCAACAGTCTGATTCTCAAGCCTTACCAACCCGAGCTTTGTGAAGCTTTCCGCAAACTCAATCTGCAAGTTGTTCCTCAAGGTTTCCTCGCCAACCTTCAAGTCTCTCCTACTTTGGAAGATCAGATTCGCGAGGCTCAACTTCTTGATGCTATGGTGAAGAAGGTGAAGATTGGGATTGCCAAGAGGCAACCCAAGTACAAGTGCTATCGCCTTGATGACAAGGATACTCTCTTCTTGGAGGATCGCATTGTTGTGCCTAAAGGTGACCTTCATAAAGTCATTATGAACGAGGCTCACAATTCTCTCCTCTCCATCCACCCTGGGAGTACGAAGATGTACCAGGACCTCAAGCAGGCTTATTGGTGGACTCGAATGAAGCAAGAGATTGCTCAGTTCGTGAATGAATGTGATGTCTGCAGAAGAGTGAAGGCAGAACACCAACGACCAGCTGGTCTCCTCCAACCTCTTGTCATTTCAGAATGGAAATTTGACCACATTGAGATGGACTTCGTGACTGGGTTTCCAAAGTCCAAGCGTGGCAATGATGCTATATTCGTTGTCATCGACAAACTCACTAAAGTGGCTCACTTTCTGCCTATCAAAGAGTCTATCACTGCAGCTCAATTGGCGGAGCTGTATACCTCTCGGATTGTCTCTCTGCACGACATTCCACAGTTGATCTCTTCAGACCATGGCAGCATCTTTACCTCCAAGTTTTGGGATTCTTTTCAGAAGGCCATGGGCACCAACATCCGTTTCAGCACAGCTTTTCATCCTCAAACTAGCGGTCAAGTCGAGCGTGTCAATCAGATTCTTGAAGATATGCTCAGGGCTTGTGTTATCTCTTTCGGTATGAAGTGGGAAGATTGTCTTCCATATGCCGAGTTTTCCTACAACAACAGTTTTCAAGCAAGTTCGGGCAAGGCCCCATTTGAAATTCTCTATGGCAGGAAGTGCCGTACTCCTCTTAACTGGTCAGAGACCGGTGAACGTCAACTTCTTGGAAATGACTTGATCATAGAGGCAGAGGAAATGTGCAAAGTCATTCGTGATAACCTCAAAGCAGTGCAATCGCGCCAGAAGAACTACTATGATAGTAAGCATCGTGATTTGGCTTTCGAGATTGGAGACCATGTTTACCTCCGCGTCTCTCCAATGAAAGGTACTCGTCACTTCGGTATCAAAGGGAAGCTTGCCCCTAGATACGTGGGTCCTTTCAAAATCGTCAGCAAGAGAGGCGATCTCGCCTATCAACTCGAGCTTCCTTCCAACTTTGCAAATGTGCACAACATGTTCCATGTCTCTCAGCTCCGCAAGTGCTTCAAGACCCCTGACCGCACCGTCAACTTCGAAGACATTTATCTCCAAGAAGACCTTTCTTATCGTGAGCACCCAGTTGCTATTCTTGAAGGGACTGAACGCAAGACTCGCAATAAGTCAATCAAATTCCTCAAAGTCAAGTGGTCACACCATTCCGACCGTGAAGCCACCTGGGAACGCGAGGATCACCTCCGTTCTGAGTACCCGGCGTTTTTCCAGTCCTAGATCTCGGGACGAGATCCTTTCGTAGTGGTGGAGTGTTGTAACACCCCGGATGTAATTTACCTTATATGTACTCCAACTGTTGCCATTTCTGAAACTAAGTTATTTTATTTCCTCGGGTTCGGGTTTTTGTCTTCGTGTGTTGTTGCCTTTGTCATGCATCTCATATCATGTCATCATGTGCATTGCATTGGCATACGTGTTTGTCTCATGCATCCGAGCATTTTCCCCGTTGTCCGTTTTGCATTCCGGCGCTCCTATCTACACCGGTGGCCCTTTCTACCTCTTTTCATGTGTGGGGGCTAAACATTTCCGGATTGGACCGAGATTTGCCATGCGGTCTTGGTTTACTACCGGTAGACCGCCTGTCAAGTTTCGTACCATTTGGACTTCGTTTGATACTCCAACGATTAACCGAGGGCCCGAGAAGGCCTCGTTTGTGTTGCAGCCCAACACCCTTCCAAAGTGGCCCAAAACCCACCTAAGATCTCTCCATCATCTCGGTCGTTCAATCACGATCGCGTGGCCGAAAACCGCACTCCATTTGGAGCTTCCTAGCTCCTCCTACCTATTAAACTAGGTCTCCCCCAATAATTCCGGATCATTTCCCCCCTAAACCCTAGACTCCCCCCACCTCGCGGCGCCGGACAAAGTCCAGCCAGGCCGGACAAGTCCGACCTGACCCGCCGCTGCCACGTGTCGCGACACGATTCGTCACCAGCACCGCCCCACATCGCCGGCCCGGGAGGCCCGAGTCGGGCCCCCGCGAGCCCATCGCCCGACCGCCGCCCGCAGCGCCCCGCGCCGCTTCTCCTCTCCCAGCGCCGGCGCCGGACCACCGCCGCCATCCCTTCGCCTTCCTACCGCCGCCCCGCTCCGGCGGGCTTCTCCTCCACCGCTCGGAGTCCGCCGCCTCGCCGCTGACGTCGTCCTCCACCTCCCGGAGCCCGCCGCCCTCGTCCGTCGGCACCAAGTGCCACGCCCTACTCCGGCGAGCCCCCTCGCCCCGGCGAGTTCTTCGACTCCGGCCGGCCATCTCTGAAATCCGTGCAGCTACAGTATCCGCCAGATCTGGATCTGGATCGGTTGACTTTCCTCTCGAAACCCTAATTTTATGCTATCTTTGACATGCTATAACTCCGCATCCGTAGCTCGGATTTGCGTGTGTAGCATATCAAAATGTTCGTCTGAGAGAGTACATCATTTCATCTCATTGCATAATTTTCATTTGAGCTCATCTTGATTCCCGAAATGCTGTTGTAAGAGGGCTATGTGATATAATTGTCAGATCTGTTTCATCAAATAGATATTTGTCATTTTTGCCATGTTTAATGTGTGCATGATATGCTCCCGAGCTCTACATGAGTTTTGTTATATGCCATGCCATCTTTACAAAGATGATTACCATGTATTTTTGTGATATGTGTGGTGACTAGCACAAGTTTGCAAAGTAGCGTATTCGGTAATGCTGATTTCAGGGACTTAAAATTTCTCTAAGTCCTTGTTCTGATTTTGTCATTATGCCATATGTTCTTGTTGTTTCCGAGTGATCCGTGCCTCTTTTAAGGATGATCAGTAAGGATGATTTGTTAACATTGTGGTGCTCTATCCATCCATGTCTTTGTTTGCATTTATGGAGCACCCTAGCTTGAGTCAATCGAGCTCTACTTTTGCTATTTCGTGAATCCTGGCAGATTGTTGACTTGTTAGCGATTTTGCCGAGGATGTTGTTATTGATCCGTGCATGCTATGTTGTTGTTCTTGCCATGTCTAGCTTCTATGATATGTATTGTTGATGGGTGTATGCTTAGTTTGTAATGCCATGCTCTGTAGTGAGTGCATCGAGCTCGTAAACATGCCTACTCGTTAACTGTTTTGCATGCTCCAGTTTTTCACTAAGTCTGTAATCTGATTATGTTTTTGCCATGTTCACATGCTTGCAATTGTATTTTCTGATCCCTTTTGGCTCAAGGTCACCAAAGGACTTTTGTTAAGTGCTCTGAGTAGCTTCATGTCATGCCTTGCTTTGCCATGTTAAGTTCATGTCGCATATAGTTTTCATGCTCTAAAGTGTGCTACCTGATGTTAAATTCCAGACTTGTGTTAATTTCACTAAGTCTGAAACCTGTTATCATTTGCATTTTTCCATGCTTGTTTGAACCTGTTAATGGATGAATTGGCCGTAGCTCAGTGTTCATCTTTTTTCAAGCATCATGAGTGGATCCCTGCCATGTATTTTATTGTCATGTTTGAGTGCTGTAGCATATTTATCTTGATGCATTTAGATGGCTACTTGCTGTTTATCGCAGACCGGTGCCATATTTGTTTTGCTTGCCATTTTCAAACCGTGCATCCGATTCCGGTGATCTTTATATCGATTTCAACCGAAATTACCTCACCTTTCCAGTGGCACTCTTGGATTTCCAAGTTGAGGCCAGGTTCAATCATTCCTTATCAAATCTTGCATATGCATCACATACCGCATCCCGCATAGCATACCATGTTTGCATCTTGTTGTTCGAGCATTGCACGTGGTTGATTGTGTTCCTTTTGCTTGTTTGTATTGTTTGGGTAGAGCCGGGAGACGAGTTCGCTAACGAGGAGCCCATTGAGTTTGCTTACAAGGATCAAGTCAACTCTGACAACTTTGCAGGCAAGATGATCATACCCTCGAAATCACTTCTATCTTTGCTTGCTAGATCCTCGTTCTTTTGCAATGCCTATGCTACGATGCCTACCACTTGCTTATCATCCCTCCCAAATTGCCATGTCAAACCTCTAACCCTCCATGTCCTAGAAAACCGTTGATTGGCTATATTACCGCTTTGCTCAGCCCCTCTTATAGCGTTGCTAGTTGCATGTGAAGATTGTTGATCGTTCCTTGTTGGAACATTGTTTATTATTGGGATATCACCATATTATCTTGTTTATCTTAATGCACCTATATACTTGGTAAAGGGTGGAAGGCTCGGCCTTTTGCCTAGTGTTTTGTTCCACTCTTGCCGCCCTAGTTTCCGTCATATCGGTGTTATGTTCCCGGATTTTGCGTTCCTTACGCGGTTGGGTGATAATGGGAACCCCTTGACAGTTCGCCTTGAATAAAACTCCTCCAGCAATGCCCAACCTTGGTTTTACCATTTGCCACCTAGCCTCTTTTTCCCTTGGGTTTCCGGAGCCCGAGGGTCATCTTTATTTAAACCCCCCTGGGCCAGTGCTCCTCTGAGTGTTGGTCCGAACAGGGCAGCCTGCGGGGCCACCTCGGGGAAACTCGAGGGTTGGTTTTGCTCGTAGCTTGACCTATCTGAGTGTGCCCTGAGAACGAGATATGTGCAGCTCCTATCGGGATTTGTCGGCACATTCGGGCGGTGTTGCTGGACTTGTTTTACCATTGTCGAGGATGTCTTGTAGAACCGGGATGCCGAGTCTAATCGGAATGTCTCGGGAGAAGGAATATCCTTCGTTGACCGTGAGAGCTTGTGATGGGCAAAGTTGGGACTCCCCTGCAGGGATTTGAACTTTCGAAAGCCGTGCCCGCGGTTATGGGTAGATGGGAATTTGTTAATGTCCGGTTGTAGATAACATGAAACTTAACTTAATTAAAATGAATCAACCGCGTGTGTAACCGTGATGGTCTCTTCTCGGCGGAGTCCGGGAAGTGAACACGGTGTTGGAGTAATGTTTGACGTAGGTTGTTCTATAGTTCTTCGTTCGTGCTTTGCCTTCTCTTCCCGCTCTCTTTTGCGAACAGGTTAGCCACCATATATGCTAGTCGCTTGCTGCAGCTCCACATATTACCTTGCCTTACCTATAAGCTTAAATAGTCTTGATCACGAGGGTGCGAGATTGCTGAGTCCCCGTGACTCACAGATTACTTCCAAACCAGATGCAGGGACCGATGATACCGTTCCAGATGATGCGCTTGAGCTCAAGTGGGAGTTCGATGAAGACTCTCGCCGTTACTATGTGTCTTTCCCAGATGATCAGTAGTGGTGCCCAGTTGGGGCGATCGGGGACCATGTCGCATGTTGGGGTTGATCTTTTATTTTGGTACCGTAGTCGGACCATGAGTGTATTGGATGATTGTAATGTTATTCATGTATTTGTGTGACGTGGCGAGTGTAAGCCAACTATGTATCCTTTCCCCTTTTATATATTACATGGGTTGTTGTGAAGATTACCTTACTTGCGACATTGCTTTCAATGCGTTTATGCCTCTAAGTCGTGCTTCGACACGTAGGAGATATAGCCGCATCGAGGGCGTTACAATTTTGTTCTAGTATCGAGTTGTAATATTGAGTTGTAAGTAAATAAAAGTGTGATGATCATCATTATTAGAAGATTGTCCCATGTGAGGTTATCAAAATAAAAGTGGCCAAAGAAGCCCCAAAAGAGAGAGAGAGAGAGAGAGAGAGAGAGGCCAAAGAAGCCTACAAAAAAATAAAAAAGGAAAAAAAAGAAAAAGAATGAGAGAAAAAAATAATAAATGAGAGAAAAGAGAGAAGGGACAATGTTACTATCCTTTTACCACACTTGTCATTCAGAGTAGCACCATGTTCTTCATATAGAGAGTCTCTTGAGTTATCACTTTCATATACTAGTGGGAATTTTCATTATAGAACTTGGCTTGTATATTCCAATGATGGGCTTCCTCAAATGCCCTAGGTCTTCATAAGCAAGCAAGTTGGATGCACACCCACTTAGTTTCAGTTTGAGCTTTCATACACTTGTAGCTCTTAGTGCATCCGTTGCACAGCAATCCATACTCCTTGCATTGACATTAATTGATGGGCATCTCCATAGCCCATTGATTAGCCGCGTTGATGTGAGACTTTCTCCTTTTTGTCTTCTCCACACAACCTCCACCACCATATTATATTCCACCTATAGTGCTATGTCCATGGCTCATGCTCATGTATTGCGTGAAAGTTGAAAAGGTTTGAGAACGTCAAAAGTATGAAACAATTGCTTGGCTTGTCATCGGGGTTGTGCATGATTTGAATATTTTGTGTGGTGAAGATGGAGCATAGCCAGACCATATGATTTTGTAGGGATAACTTTCTTTCGCCATGTTATTTTGAAAAGACATGATTGCTTTATTAGTATGCTAGAAGTATTATTGTCTTAATGTCAAATGATCGACTATTGCTTTGAATCACTCGTGTCTTAATATTCATGCCATGATTAGATTACATGATCAAGATTATGCTAGGTAGCATTCCACATCAAAAAATATCTTTTTTATCATTTACCTACTCGAGGACGAGCAGGAATTAAGCTTGAGGATGCTCACACGTCTCCTAGGTATCTATAATTTTTTATTGTTCCACGCCAATATTCTACAACTTTTATATACTTTTGGCAATGTTTTATACTATTTTTGGGACTAACATATTGATCCAGTGCCCAGTGCTGGTTCCTGTTTGTTGCATGTTTTTTGTTCCACAGAAACTCTATATCAAACGGAGTCCAGACGGTATAAAAACTGACGGAGATTTTTTTGGAATATATGTGATTTTTGGGAAGAAGAATCAACGCAAGACGATGCCCGAGGGGGCCACGAGGCACGGGGCTGATACGTCTCCGTCGTATCTACTTTTCCAAACACTTTTGCCCTTGTTTTGGACTCTAACTTGTATGATTTGAATGGAACTAACCCGGACTGACGCTGTTTTTAGCAGAATTGCCATGGTGTTGTTTTATGTGCAGAAAACAAATATTCTCGGAATGACCTGAAACTCCACGGAACATCTTAGAAAAAATAATTAAAATCCTCGCCAAAGATGAAGACCAGGGGGCCCACACCCTTCTCACGAGGGTGGGGGGCGCGCCCCCCCTAGGGCGCGCCCCTACCTCGTGGGCCCCCTGGAGGCCCTCCGACGCCAACTCCAACTCTATATATTTGCTTTCGGAGAGAAAAAATCAGGGAGAAGAAATCATCACGTTTTACGATACGGAGCCGCCGCCAAGCCCTAAAACCTCTCGGGAGGGCTGATCTGGAGTCCGTTCGGGGCTCCGGAGAGGGGGATTCGTCGCCGTCGTCATCATCAACCATCCTCCATCACCAATTTCATCATGCTCACCGCCATGCGTGAGTAATTCCATCGTTGGCTTGCTGGACGGTGATGGGTTGGATGAGATTTATCATGTAATCGAGTTAGTTTTGTTAGGGTTTGATCCCTAGTATCCACTATGTTCTGAGATTGATGTTGCTATGACTTTGCTATGCTTAATGCTTGTCACTAGGGCCCGAGTGCCATGATTTTAGATCTGAACCTATTATGTTTTCATGAATATATGTGAGTTCTTGATCCTATCTTGCAAGTCTATAGTCACCTACTATGTGTTATGATCCGGCAACCCCGAAGTGACAATAATCGGGACCACTCCCAGTGATGACCATAGTTTGAGGAGTTCATGTATTCACTATGTGCTAATGCTTTGTTCCGGTTCTGTATTAAAAGGAGGCCTTAATATCCCTTAGTTTCCAATAGGACCCCGCTGCCACGGGAGGGTAGGACAAAAGATGTCATGCAAGTTCTTTTCCATAAGCACGTATGACTATATACGGAATACATGCCTACATTACATTGATGAATTGGAGCTAGTTCTGTGTCACCCTATGTTATGACTGTTACATGATGAACCGCATCCGGCATAATTATCCATCACTGATCCGGTGCCTATGAGTTTTCCATATACTGGTTTACGCTTATTTACTTTCCCGCTGCTACTATTACAATCACTACAAAATACCAAAAACATTACTTTTGCTGTCTTTACTTTTGTTGCCACTACCACCACTATCATATTACTGTGCTACTAAACACTTTGCTGCAGATACTAAGTTTCCAAGTGTGGTTGAATTGACAACTCAGCTGCTAATACTTGAGAATATTCTTTGGCTCCCCTTGTTTCAAATCAATATATTTGGGTTGAATACTCTACCCTCGAAAGCTGTTGTGATCCCCTATACTTGTGGGTTATCAAGACTAATTTCTGGCGCTGTTGCTGGGGAGCATAGCTCTATTCTTTGAGTCACTTGGGATTTATATCTTCTTATCATTATGAAGAACTTGAGATATCCAAAAACCAAGATCTATCCCTCAACTACGAGGGAGGTAAGGAACTGCCATCTAGCTCTGCACTTGATTCACCTTCTGTTATGAGTAAGTTAGCGACACCTACACCTGCTTCTGCTATTCGTTCTGATATGTCGCATGTTATTGATGATGCCACTTCTGCTATGCATGATACTTATGATGAAACTGCTTCTATGCCTGATACTACTGTGCCCCTTGGTGAATTTCTTGATGAACAAATTGCTAGGGCTAGAGAAAAAGAAATTATTGAATCTGAATACGATGATGATAGTGATGATGAAAATATGCATGTTATTCCTGAGGGTTATCTTTTTGATATGGAATCTTCTACCGCTATTTTAGCTTGGAGAGATAGATATGAGCTTAAGAGGTTATTAGTTAAATGGAACAAAGAATCACTTAGAGATAAAATGAAACCCGACCCTGCTTTTGCTACTTCACCTATTTGTGTTCCTGATAAGGATTATGAATTCTCTGTTGATCCTGATATAATTACTCTGGTTGAATCTGGTCCGTTTTATGGCTATGAATCTGAAACTGTTGTGGCACATCTTACTAAGTTAAATGATATAGTTGCCCTGTTCACTAATGATGAGAGATCGCGTTACTTTTATATACTCAAAATATTTCCATTCTCATTAAAGGGTGATGCTAAGATATGGTTTAATTCTCTTGATCCTGGTTGTGTGCGTAGTCCCCAAGATATGATTTATTACTTCTCTGCTAAATATTTCCCTGCTCATAAGAAACAAGCTGCTTTGAGGGAAATATACAACTTCATGCAAATTAAAGAAGAGAGTCTCCCACAAGCTTGGGGGAGGCTTCTCAAGTTACTTAATGCTTTGCCTGATCATCCTCTTAAGAAACCTGAAATACTTGATATCTTTTATAATGGACTAACCGATGCTTCCAGAGATTACCTGGATAGTTGTGCTGGTTCTCTTTTCAGGGAAAGAACACCAGATGAAGCCGAAATCCTATTGAATAATATGTTGACAAATGAAAATAATTGGGTACCTCCTGAGCCAGCTCCTGCCCCAATTACTGAGCCTATTCTTAAACCAACTCCGAAGAAGAGAGGTATTCTATTTCTCAGTCCCGAAGATATGCAAGAGGCGAAAAAATCTATGAAAGAAAAAGGTATTAAAGCTGAAGACGTTAAGAATTTACCTCCTATTGAAGAAATACATGGTCTTAATTCACCGCCTGTTGAAGAAACATATGATCTTAATTCTTTATTTATTGAAGAACCTCCTGATCCCGATATCCCGACACAGGTAGTAAAGGTAAATTCTCTCTAGAGATATGATAAAGCTGAAGTCCCTCCTACTGAAATTGCTAGTCAGTGCTTGGATGAGTTTTATAACTTTATGTTTAAGCAAGACGACTTCAATGCTTATTTTGGTAGACAATTAAAAGGAAATGCTTATATGATTAGATGCTTGGGTGATTATATGGCTAATATTAAAGGTGAACTTAAACTTGTTAGCAAACATGTTTCTATGGTTACCACTAATGTAGAACAAGTACTTAAGGCTCAAAAAGAAGTGCTTGATGAAATGAATAGTAAGAAAAAATGATTATGATGTTAGAGTGGCTACTAGAACTGGTAGAGTGACTCAGGAACCTTTGTATCCTGAAGGCCACCCTAAGAGAATCGAGCAAGATTCTCAGAGAAATAATATTGATGTTGCTAGTTCTTCTAAAAAGAAGAAGAAGAATGATAGAACTGTGCAAACTTCTAGTGAACCTATTGCTGAACCACCTGATAATCCAAATGATATTTCTATGTCTGATGCTGAAACACAATCTGGTAATCAACATGAACCTAATGAAAATATTAATGATGATGCTCAACCTAGTAATGACAATGATGTAGAAGTTGAACCTGCTGTTGATCTTGATAACCCACAATCAAAGAATCAACGTTATGATAAAAGAGACTTTGTAGCTAGGAAACATGGTAAAGAAAGGGAACCTTGGGTTCAGAAACCCATGCCTTTTCCTCCGAAACCATCCAAGAAAAAGGATGACAAGGATTTTGAGCGCTTTGCTGAAATGATTAGGCCTATATTTTTGCGTATCCGATTAACTCATGTGCTCAAAACAAATCCTTATGCTAAATATATGAAGGATATCATTACTGATAAAACAAAGATACCGGAAGCTGAGATTTCCACCATGCTTGCTAATTATACTTTTAAGGGTGGAATACCAAAGAAACTTGGAGATCCCGGAGTACCTACTATATCTTGCTCCATTAAAAGAAATTATATTAAAACTGCTTTATGTGATCTTGGAGCCGGTGTTAGTGTTATGCCTCTCTCTTTATATCGTAGACTTGACTTGAATAAGCTGACACCTACCGAAATACCTTTGCAAATGGTTGATAAATCAACTGCTATACCTGTCGGCATCTGTGAGGATGTGCCTGCTATGGTTGCAAACGTTACTATTTTAACGGACTTTGTTATACTTGATATTCTCGAGGATGATAGTATGTCTATTATTCTTGGAAGACCTTTTCTTAATACTGCAGGGGCTGTTATTGATTGCAACAAAGGCAATGTCACTTTTCATGTTAATGGTAATGAGCATACGGTACACTTTCCAAGGAAACAACCTCAAGTTCATAGTATCAACTCTATTGGAAAAATTCCATCAATTATATTTGGAGGTTTTAAGTTTCCTCTTCCTACTGTCAAGAAGAAATATGATATTCTTATTATTGGGGATGTGCATATCCCCGTTGAGGTAACTTAGTGTTATTCGAAATTTCTCCGGTTTCATGATTATCAGAATGAGTTTGTTAACAAGACTTGATCAACCTTGTTAGTGGATTCTTTTTGACGAGCATGAGATGGATGAAACTAGGAGCACAAACTTCTGTACCCTCTCTATATTTTCTGTTAATTAGTAGAAATAAAGTAAAAATAGTATTTTCTGTCTGTTTCCTGACTTACCGTGCAACAAAAAAATATCCCGAAAATAAAAGCCCTCAGAATGACATGCCAATTTAATATGATTTTTTCGGGGATATTTGAGGATTTACTATGCAAAAATTACCGCGAGAGGAGCTGCCACCTGGTCACGAGGGTGGTGGGCGCCCCCCCTAGGGCGCGCCCCCTGCCTCGTGGGCCCATGGTGGCCCTCCTCCACTTATCCCAGCACCCATCTTCTTCCTTTATCTCACACAAACCCGAAAAACCAACTCAAGCACGAGTTCCAGCCACTTTTGCTGTGATTTTCGATCTCCTTGCTCAAAGCACCTCTCGCAAAACTGCCTGGGGAGATTGTTCCTTGGTATGTGACTCCTCCATTGGTCCAATTAGTTTTTGTTCTAGTGCTTTATTCTTTGCAAATTTGTGCTGCATAGGTGACCATGTTCTTGAGCTTGCATGTCAAATTTATATGGTTCCAAGTAGTTCTAATGCTTGATTTAGGCTCTGGGCACTTGTAGGAGTAGTTGCTATCAGTTTTATTGAAGTTGGTTCACTTTTGTTTGAAGTTACTAAAAATTTCAGAATTTTTCAGAGAAAAACATTATGCTTAGGAAGATGTTCCAAGGTGGTTCCTCTAAGAAGCAAGGACCCGGGATTGCTATGCGCGATGCTGATGAGGATCCACCAAGAGACGCTCCGGTACGGCGTTGTGAATGGCCGTCAGAAAATTTTATGGACCATGCGGAAATTAAAGAAGAATTCAAATCATATTTGTCCAATGCCGGTCTTGAGGATTTTGAGGCTAACAAATGCCCCCAGTATCATGATCTCACAAGTTCATTTGTGAGGAGGTTTGAGTATTCATCTTCGCGTAATTCTCCTTCAGTCATGTTTGATCTCTATGACAAATCTTATACCATGGACTTAGAGGATTTCACATCTGCTTGCAAACTTCCACCTTAGGGTAGTGTTAGGGATCCCCTAAATATGAGTTTAGAAACTTTCTTGCTAGTATAACTGTGGGGGAATCTAGAGATATAACGCAGGCTACCATAGGGAGCATTCACTTTCCTGCTATACATTATTTTGCTCTCTTCATCGGTAGATGCATAAATGCTAAGGATGAAGCATGTCACATGTGTGTCCCTGATCTTAGCATTCTTAGGAGTGCTGTGTTAGGAGACCAATCTTATCATATGGGAGCCATTGTAGCTCGTAGGTTGCATCATAATAGACATAATGGAGTTTTCTTTGGAGGAATTTATGCAACCCGCTTAGCTCATTTTCTTGAGATAGACATTCGTGAGGGTGATACGGAGTTGCCTCCTGCATATTTAGATTATGACTCTATGGCCTCACACCAGTTTGTCGAGAGGCCTGAATCACCTCTCTTATATCGTTTAATTTTTGATAAACGACGTGTTTTCCGTGTTACTCTCCCTGCTCCTGCCTTCTTTGATTCACAGACAAAAAGAAGATATGTTATTACCAGAGAGGAAGCAGAAGAGTACGAGAGGAGAGCGGAGGCAGCTCGACTCCACGCTGCAGCTCAGCAGGCGATAACCGCTGCACATCAGTATGATCCCAACTATTCTTCCTCATCACAGTACGACCCCAACAACTATTATTATGGATATCCGCCAGGCCAGCCGTGGCCATAGACCAACTTAGGCCAAAAGCCTAAGCTTGGGGGAGTACGTATTTCTCACCGACATTACATTTATGTTCACACACACTCATTGCTAGATGTCGGTGCTCATACTCTTTCACTATAATATCCATGCTAGTTTATTTTCTTTTTTCTACTTTCTTCTTGTGTGTTTGTTAAACCTTAAGAAAAACCAAAAAAATTAGTAGTAGTTTATTTTTCTGTTGTAGTAGTAATAATTAAAAAGAAAACCCAAAAATATTTCCCGTTCTTCTTTTGCTTGTTGGGAGCTTTCCCGTGTAAATAGTTTTATTTCTTTTCTTTGGGGGTCAGTAGGAGAAGACCATAATTAAATTGTTGAAGTGGCTCTTATATGCATTATTGTTGATTTAACCAAGAGACCATATTGCCTTGTCTTCTCCTGTTTATTGAATGCTTGCAGATTCCAGCTTAGTCCAATGCACGTACACTCTTATTATTATTCACACCGTTCGGTCGTGCAAGTGAAAGGCAATTATGATGATATATGATGGACTGACTGAGATGAGAAAAGCTGGTATGAACTCGACCTCTTTTTTTTGTAAATATGATGAGTCCCTCGTTCTTGATTCAGCTTATTATGAATAAACATGTTTGCAATGACAATTAGAGATCATAGTTGCTTGTGCCATGCTTGATAATCTATGAGTTATAATGATTTACCTTGTGTGCCGACATGCTATTGAGATGATTATGATGTGGTATGATGGGGTGGTATCCTCCTTTGAATGATTTAAGTGACTTGACTTGGCACATGTTCACGCATGTAGTTGAAACAAAATCAACATAGCCTTCACGATATTTATGTTCATGGTGGATTATATCCTACTCATGCTTGCATCCAATGTTTGTTAATTTTAATGCATGTACATGGCTGTTGTCACTCTCTAGTTGGTCGCTTCCCAGTCTTTTGCTAGCCATCACCTGTACTAAGCGGGAATACTGCTTGTGCATCCAATCCCTTAAACCCAAAGTTATTCCAGATGAGTCCACTATACCTTCCTATATGCGGTACCTACCTGCCGTTCCAAGTAAATTTGTATGTGCCAAACTCTAAACCTTCAAATAAACATTCTGTTTTGTATGCTCAAATAGCTCATGTATCAACCAAGGTTGTCCTTATCTTCCGTGTTAGGCGGGTTATTCTCAAGAGGAGTGGACTCCGCTCCTCACTCACGAGATAAATGGCTGGTCACCGGGATGCCCAGTCCCATGCTTTATGCAAACTAAATCAAAATTAATTGCAAACAAAACTCCCCCTGGGACCTGATGTATGTTGGAGGCACTCGTTGTTTCGAGCAAGCCATGGATTGATGCTTGTTGGTGGAGGGGGAGTATAAACTTTACCATTCTGTTTGGGAACCGCCTATAATGTGTGTATCATGGAAGATATCGCCATCCCTTAGTTGTTGCGTTGACAATGAAAGTATACCGCTCAAAATACAAATTATCTCTATTTCAAAACTGAGCTCTGGCACCTCTACAAATCCCTGCTTCCCTCTGCGAAGGGCCTATCCATTTACTTTTATGTTGAGTCATCACCCTCTTATTAAAAAGCACTAGCTGGAGAGCACAACTGTCATTTGCATTCATCATGATTAATTTATATTGGGTGTGACTATGATTGGATCTCTTTTACCATGAATTACAGTGTCTAGTCAGTCCTTGATCTTTAAAGGTGCTCTGCATTTATGTTTTGCGGTCTCAGAAAGGGCTAGCGAGATACCATCTTGTTATATCATATTATGATTGTTTTGAGAAAGTATTGTCATCCGAGATTTATTATTATGACTTGCTAGTTGATTATGCTATTGATATGAGTAATTATGAGACCTGAAAATTATTGCAAATGTGGTTAGTTATGATCTATGCTGAAAACTTGAATGCTGGCTTGACATAGTTACAACAACAAGAGCAAACAGAGTTTGTAAAAGTTTTTCTTTCTTTCTTTCAGTTTGTCAACTGAATTGCTTGAGGACAAGCAAGGGTTTAAGCTTGGGGGAGTTGATACGTCTCCGTCGTATCTACTTTTCCAAACACTTTTGCCCTTGTTTTGGACTCTAACTTGTATGATTTGAATGGAACTAACCCGGACTGACCCTGTTTTCAGCAGAATTGCCATGGTGTTGTTTTATGTGCAGAAAACAAATATTCTCGGAATGACCTGAAACTCCATGGAACATCTTAGAAAAAATAATAAAAAATCCTCGCCAAAGATGAAGACCAGGGGGCCAACACCCTTCTCACGAGGGTGGGGGGCGCCCCCCCAACCTAGGGCGCGCCCCTACCTCGTGGCCCCCCTGGAGGCCCTCCGACACCAACTCCAACTCTATATATTTGCTTTCGCAGAGAAAAAAATCAGGGAGAAGAAATCATCACGTTTTACGATACGGAGCCGCCGCCAAGCCCTAAAACCTCTCGGGAGGGCTGATCTGGAGTCCGTTCGGGGCTCCGGAGAGGGGGATTCGTCGCCGTCGTCATCATCAACCATCCTCCATCACCAATTTCATGATGCTCACCGCCATGCGTGAGTAATTCCATCGTAGGCTTGCTGGACGGTGATGGGTTGGATGAGATTTATCATGTAATCGAGTTAGTTTTGTTAGGGTTTGATCCCTAGTATCCACTATGTTCTGAGATTGATGTTGCTATGACTTTGCTATGCTTAATGCTTGTCACTAGGGCCCGAGTGCCATGATTTTAGATCTGAACCTATTATGTTTTCATGAATATATGTGAGTTCTTGATCCTATCTTGCAAGTCTATAGTCACCTACTATGTGTTATGATCTGGCAACCCCGAAGTGACAATAATCGGGACCACTCCCAGTGATGACCATAGTTTGAGGAGTTCATGTATTCACTATGTGCTAATGCTTTGTTCCGGTTCTGTATTAAAAGGAGGCCTTAATATCCCTTAGTTTCCAATAGGACCCCGCTGCCACGGGAGGGTAGGACAAAAGATGTCATGCAAGTTCTTTTCCATAAGCACGTATTACTATATACGGAATACATGCCTACATTACATTTATGAATTGGAGCTAGTTCCGTGTCACTCTATGTTATGACTATTACATGATGAACCGCATCCGGCATAATTATCCATCACTGATCCGGTGCCTATGAGTTTTCCATATACTGGTTTACGCTTATTTACTTTCCCGCTGCTACTGTTACAATCACTACAAAATACCAAAAACATTACTTTTGCTGTCTTTACTTTTGTTGCCGCTACCACCACTATCATATTACTGTGCTACTAAACACTTTGCTGCAGTTACTAAGTTTCCAGGTGTGGTTGAATTGACAACTCAGCTACTAATACTTGAGAATATTCTTTGGCTCCCTTTGTGTCGAATCAATAAATTGGGTTGAATACTCTACCTTCGAAAGCTGTTGCGATCCACTATACTTGTGGGTTATCAGGGGCGCGCCCCAGGGGGTCAGGTGCACCCTGGGTCCTCATGGCCACCCCGTAAGGAAGTTGGCGCCCTTCTTTCACCGCAACAAAGCCAATATCCGGATAGAAATCGTGTTAAAATTTCAGCCCAATCGGAGTTACGGATCTCCGGGAATATAAGAAACGGTGAAAGGCCAGAATCTGGAACGCAGAAACAGAGAGAGACAAAGAGTCAGATCCAATCTCGGAGGGTCTCTCGCCCCTCCTTCGCCATGGAGGCCATGGACTAGAGGGAAAACCCTTCTCCCATCTAGGGATAAGGTCAAGGAAGAAGAAGAAGAACGGGGCTCTCTCCCCCTCTCTCTCCCGGTAGCGCCCAAACGCCGCCGGGGCCATCATTATGTGACGGCAATCTACACCAACACCTCCGTCATCTTCACCAACATCTTCATCACCTTCCCCCATCTATCTATAGCGGTCCACTCTCCCGCAACCCACTGTACCCTCTACTTGAACATGGTGCTTTATGCTTCATATTATTATCCAATGATGTGTTGCCATCCTATGATGTCTAAGTAGATTTTCGTTGTCCTATCGGTAATTGGTGAATTGCTATGATTGGTTTAATTTACTTGTGGGTTATCAACGGTGGTGTAAAAACCCCATCAAAAAGGTGCAAAATGTTTATGATGGAGGATGCATAAAAAACGGTTCATATTTTATTTGCGTGTGCGATGCAGGGCATACAGTTCTGTTCAATTAACTGTTTGCGATGAGGAGGAACAAAAGAAATGGGCAGCCAGATGGAGGTGTCTGCGATATACAGCATATGGTTCACTCGGATGAACTATTTGTGATTAGGCAACACACAAAAAATGGCCAGCCAGATGAAGGTGTGTGTGATATACGGCATGCGGTTCACTCAGATGAACTGTTTGCATTGAGACATGAGAACAAAAGCGGTTCAACTTAACAAGATATATGTGATACGTGGCAAACAGGTCTGTAATCAGAAATGTGTGTGAAGACCGATAATAACACAGACGGTTGCTGCTAATAAGATGTGTGTGTTGTGTCATGGGATTGCATACAGAAGAACAACATATATATGTATATATATACACACTTATAAGGACATGCTTGCATAACCAAATTAAACATCCACTTACATAGGTGGCTACTACAACCATGGCATTTGCACACACCAAAGTGAACTATTACATGCATAATTACATAGGTGGCTACTACACACATGATATTTCCACACACCAATAAAGTAAAACTATATATTACATGCATGATTAACTAGCATAAACGATCATCTGATCATCATCTACTTCTTGTGACGCTTGCTCTGCTTGTGGCTCGATCTGGGCTTGTCGATTTTGGTAATGAGGCACTTCCTCATGTCAATGATCCACCTGTGCATCTCGTAGCATGTGTACACGCTCTTGGCCCTGAACCTGAGGTGAGGTTCATCCAGTTGCCGCATCCAGGCCCTGTGCCGGGATAGGGGACTTGTTCTCTAGGCATCCTGCTTCATCTTTTTGTAGTAGGGGTCGATGATGGCCGAGGAGAGTTCGACCAGGGAGTCCTTCTTCGTGCTGCCTAGACCTTGTAGTGGTCACAGATTTCGACAAGGTTCTTGCAGGCCAAGCCCGTAACACTGAGCGCTTTTACATCGTCAGTGGTTTCCACCATGGCGAACTTGTAGTCGGTGCTGTTGACAAACCTGTTGAAATGGTCGCAAGGCTCTGTGGCCATGCAATAGTGGTAGATGAGGACATGATAGCCCACACACAACTGGGCGACGACAACCTTCTGATCTATGCTGGGACGACCGGTGGTGTACTGGAGGTCGATGCCGACCACCTTGTACTTGTCTCGAGCAAGCAACTGCCCAACACTGTTGATGTAGTCCTCCACCACGGCCGGGTCGATGGTGTACACCACCAAGAGATCTATCTCCCTCGCGTGGGTCTTCACTCTATGCTCGCCAAACTCCATTGGAGCGCCGCTGGACATCCCCTCTCTATGTGTCGCTGTGGGTGTGCTTGTTCAATTGTGGGGCGCGATCGAAAGGTTGAAGAGACTAAGGTTATAATGGCAGCGGGAATTAAAGGGGAAGCCGTACGGTCAGGAATATCGGCAGACCCTGATGGCAGTTCTAATTTTCAGCGCGTAGCTCCATCGTGCCGCACGCAACTGCATCGCGTGGCTGCTGGGGAACGCAGTAATTTCAAAAAATTTGCTACACACACGCAAGATCATGGTGATGCATAGCAATGAGAGGGGAGAGTGTTGTCTACATACCCTCGTAGACCATAAGCGGAAGCGTTATGACAATGCGGTTGATGTAGTCATACGTCTTCACGATCGACCGATCCTAGTACCGAAAGTACGACACCTCTGCGATCTGCACATGTTCGGCTCGGTGATGTACCACGAACTCACAATCCAGCAGAGTGTCGAGGGAGAGCTTCGTCAGCACGGCGGCGTGATGACGGTGATGATGATGCTACCGGAACAGGGCTTTGCCTAAGCACTGCTATGATATAATCGAGGTGGATTATGGTGGAGGGGGGCACCACACACAGCTAGAACAATCAACTTGTGTGTCTATGGGGTGCCCCCTCCACTGTATGTGAAGGAGTGGAGGAGGGGGAGGGGCCGGCCTCCTAGGTGTGCCCCAAGGGGAGTCCTACTCCCATCGGGAGTAGGATTTCCCCCTTCCCTAGTTGGATTAGGAGAGAAGGCAGGGGGAGGAAGGAGGAAGGAAAGGGGGGCCGCCCCCTCCCAATTCGGATTGGGCTTGGGGGGGCGCCCCCTCCTTTGCTACCTTCTCCTCGCTCCCACTATGGCCCAATAAGGCCCACATACCTCCCGGGGGGTTCCGGTAACCTCCCGGTACATCGGTAAATGCCCGATCTCACCTGGAACCATTCCGATGTCCAAATATAGTCGTCCAATATATCAATATTTATGTCTTGACCATTTCAAGACTCCTCGTCATATCCGTGATCATATCCGGGACTCCGAACTACCTTCGGTACATCAAAACACATAAACTCATAATACCGATCGTCATCGAACGCTAAGCGTGTGGACCCTACGGGTTCGAGAACTATGTAGACATGACCGAGACACGTCTCCGGTCAATAACCAATAATGGAACCTAGATGCTCATATTGGTTCCTACATATTCTACGAAGATCTTTATCGGTCAAAACACATAATGATATACGTTGTTCCCTTTGTCATTGGTATGTTACTTGCCCGAGATTTGATCGTCGGTATCTCAATACCTAGTTCAATCTCATTACCGGCAAGTCTATTTACTTGTTCCATAATGCTAGATCCCGTAACTAACTTATTAGCTACATTGCTTGCAAGGCTTATAGTGATGTACATTACCGAGAGGGCCCAGAGATACCTCTCCGACAATTGGAGTGACAAATCCTAATCTCGATCTATGCCAACTCAACAAACACCATCGGAGACACCTGTAGAGCACCTTAATAATAACCCAGTTACGTTGTGACGTTTGGTAGCACACAAAGTGTTCCTCCGGTTTTCGGGAGTTGCATGATCTCATAGTCATAGGAACGTGTATAAGTTATGGAGAAAGCAATAGCACCAAACTAAACGATCATCGTGCTAAGCTAACGGATGGGTCAAGTCAATCACATCATTCTCTAATGATGTGATCCCATTAATCAAATGACAACTCATGTCTATGGTTAGGAAATATAACCATCATTGATTCAACGAGCTAGTCAAGTAGAGGCAAACTAGTGACACTCTGTTTGTCTATGTATTCACACATGTACTAAGTTTCCGGTTAATACAGTTCTAGCATGAATAATAAACATTTATCATGATATAAGGAAATATAAATAACAAGTTTATTATTGCCTCTAGGGCATATTTCCTTCAGTATCCCACTTGCACTAGAGTCAGTAATCTCGATTACATTGTAATGATTCTAACCCCCATGGAGTCTTGGTGCTGATCATGTTTTGCTCGTGAGAGAGGCTTAGTCAACGGGTCTGCAACATTCAGATCCGTATGTATCTTGCAAATCTCTATGTCTCCCACCTTGACTTGATCGCGAATGGAATTGAAGCGTCTCTTGATGTGCTTGGTTCTCTTGTGAAATCTGGATTCCTTTTCCAAGGCAATTGCGCCAGTATTGTCACAAAAGATTTTCATTGGACCCGATGCACTAGGTATGACACCTAGATCGGATATGTACTCCTTCATCTAGACTCCTTCATTTTTTGCTTCCGAAGCAGCTTATTCCGCTTCACACGTAGATCCCGCCACGACGCTCTGCTTGGAACTGCACCAACTGACAGCTCCACCATTTAATAAAAACACGTATCCGGTTTGTGACTTAGAGTCATCCAGATCAGTGTCAAAGCTTGCATCGACGTAACCGTTTACGACGAGCTCTTTGTCACCTCCATATACGAGAAACATATCCTTATTCCTTTTCAGGTATTTCAGGATATTATTGACCGTTGTCCAGTGACCCACTCCTAGATTACTTTGGTACCTCCCTGCTCAACTGATAGCAAGGCACACATGAGGTCTGGTACACAGCATTGCATACATGATAGAGCCTATGGCTGAAGCATAGGGAACACCTTTCATTTTCTCTCTATCTTCTGCAGTGGTCGGGCATTGAGTCTAACTCAACTTCACACCTTGTAATACAGGCAAGAAACCTTTCTTTGCCTGATCCATTTTGAACTTCTTCAAAACATTATCAAGGTATGTGCTTTGTGAAAGTCCAATTAAGCGTCTTTATCTATCACTATAGATCTTGATGCCCAATATATAAGAAGCTTCACCGAGGTATTTCATTGAAAAATTCTTATTCAAGTATCCTTTTATGCTATTCAGAAATTCAGTATCATTTCCGATCAACAATATGTCATCTACATATAATATCAGAAATGATATGGAGGTCCCACTCACTTTCTTGTAAATACAGTCTTCACCAAAAGTCTGTATAAAACCATATGCTTTGATCACACTATCAAAGCGTATATTCCAACTCCGAGAGGCTTGCACCAGTCCATAAATGGATCGCTGGAGCTTGCACACTTTGTTAGCACCTTTTGGATCGACAAAACCTTCTGGTTGCATCATATACAACTCTTCTTTAAGATATCCATTAAGGAATGCAGTTTTGACATCCATTTGCCAAATTTCATAATCATAAAATGCGGCAATTGCTAACATGATTTGGACGGACTTAAGCATCGCTACAGGTGAGAAGGTCTTATCGTAGTCAACTCCTTGAACTTGTCGAAAACCTTTTGCAACAAGTCAAGCTTTGTAGACAGTAATATTACCGTTAGCGTCAGTGTTCTTCTTGAAGATCCGTTTATTCTCTATGGCCTGCCGATCATCGGGAAAGTCAACCAAAGTCCATACTTTGTTCTCATACATGGATCCCATCTCAGATTTCATGGCCTCAAGCCATTTTGCGGAATCTGGGCTCATCATCTCTTCCTCATAGTTCGTAGGTTCGTCATGGTCAAGTAACATGACTTCCAGAATAGGATTACCGTACCACTCTGGTGCGGATCTTACTCTAGTTGACCTACGAGGTTCGGTAGTAACTTGATCAAAAGTTTCATGATCATCATCATTAGCTTCCTCACTTACTGGTGTAGGAATCACTGGAACTAATTTTAGTAATGAACTACTTTCTAATAAGGGAGAAGGTAGAATTACCTTGTCAAGTTCTACTTTCCTCCCACTCACTTCTTTCGAGAGAAACTCCTTCGCTAGACAGGATTCATTTTTAGCAACGAATATCTTGTCTTCGGATCTGTGATAGAAGGTGTACCCAACAGTCTCCTTTGGGTATCCTATGAAGACACATTTCTCCGATTTGGGTTCGAGCTTATCAGGTTGAAGCTTTTTCACATAAGGATCGCAGCCCCAAACTTTAAGAAACGACAACTTGGGTTTCTTGCCAAACCACAGTTCATAAGGTGTCGTCTCAACGGATTTAGATGGTGCCCTATTTAATGTGAATACAGCCGCCTCTAAAGCATAACCCCAAAACGATAGCGGTCAATTAGTGAGAGACATCATAGATCGCACCATATCTAATAAAGTGCGGTTACGACGTTCGGACATAGCATTACGTTGTGGTGTTCCAGTTGGCGTGAGTTGCAAAACTATTCTGCATTGTTTCAAATGAAGTCCAAACTCATAACTTAAATATTCACCTCCACGATCAGATCGCAGAAACTTGATTTTCTTGTTACGATGATTTTCCACTTCACTCTGAAATTCTTTGAACTTTTCAAATGTTTCAGACTTTTGTTTCATTAAGTAGATATACCCATATCTGCTCAAATCATCTGTGAAGGTGACAATATAACAATATTCGCTGCGAGCTTCAATGTTCATTGGACCACATACATCAGTATGTATGATTTCCAATAACTCTGTTGCTCGCTCCATTGTTCCAGAGAACGGAGTTTTAGTCATCTTGCCCATGAGGCATGGTTCGCAAGTACCAAGTGATTCATAATCAAGTGATTCCAGAAGTCCATCAGAATGGAGTTTCTTCATGTGCTTTATACCAATATGACCTAAACGGCAGTGCCACAAATAAGTTGCACTATCATTATCAACTCTGCATCTTTTGGCTTCAATACTATGAACATGTGTATCACTACTATCAAGATTTAATAAAAATATACCTCTCATCCAGGGTGCATGACCATAAAAGATATTACTCATATAAATAGAACAACCATTATTCTCTGATTTAAATGAATAACCGTCTCGCATCAAACAAGATCCAGAAAGAATGTTCATGCTCAACGCTGGCACCAAATAACAATTATTTAGGTCTAAAACTAATCCCAAAGGTAGATGTAGAGGTAGCATGCCGACGGTGATCACATCGGCTTCGGAACCATTTCCTACGCGCATTGTCACCTCGTCCTTAGCCAATCTTCGCTTAATCCATAGCACCTGTTTCGAGTTGCAAATGTTAGCAACTGAATCAGTATCAAATACCCAGGCACTACTGCGAGCATTAGTAAGGTACACATCAATAACATGTATATCAAATATACCTTTCACTTTGCCATCCTTCTTCTCCGCCAAATACTTGGGGTAGTTCCGCTTCCAGTGACCAGTCCCTTTGCAGTAGAAGCACTCAGTCTCAGGTTTAGGTCCAGACTTGGGTTTCTTCACTTGAGCAGCAACCGGCTTGCTGTTCTTCTTGAAGTTCCCCTTCTTCCCTTTACCCTTTTTCTTGAAAATGTTGGTCTTGTTGACCATCAACACTTGATGCTCCTTCTTGATTTCTACCTCTGCAGCCTTTAGCATTGCGAAGAGCTCAAGAATCGTCTTATCCATCCCTTGCATATTATAGTTCATCACGAAGCTCTTGTAGCTTGGTGGCAGTGATTGAAGAACTCTGTCAATGACACTATCATCACGAAGATTAACTCCCAGCTGAGTCAAGTGGTTGTGGTACCTAGACATTCTGAGTACATGTTCACTGACAGAACTATTCTTCTGCATTTTGCAGCTATAGAACTTATTGGAGACTTCATATCTCTCAATCTGGGCATTTTCTTGAAATATTATATTAACTTCGACTCCTGGAACATCTCATATGCTCCATGATGTTCAAAACGTCGTTGAAGTCCCGGTTCTAAGCCGTAAAGCATGGCACACTGAACTATCGAGTAGTCATCAGCTTTGCTTTGCCAGGTATTCACAACATCTGGCGTTGCTCCTGCAGCGGCTTTGTCACCTAGCGGTGCTTCCAGGACGTAATTCTTCTTTGCAACAATGAGGATAATCCTCAAGTTATGGACCATCATCTTTCAACTTAGCTTTCTCTAGGAACACATTAAAATTCAACGGAACAACAGCACGAGCCATCTATCTACAACAACATAGACATGCAAAATACTATCGGATACTAAGTTCATGATAAATTAAAGTTCAATTAATCAAATTACTTAAGAACTCCCACTTATATAGATATCTCTCTAATCATCTAAGTGACCACGTGATCCATATCAACTAAACCATGTCCGATCATCACGTGCGATGGAGTAGTTTTCAATGGTGAACATCACTATGTTGATCATATCTACTATATGATTCACGCTCGACCTTTCGGTCTCCATGTTCCGAGGCCATATCTGCATATGCCAGGCTCGTCAAGTTTAACCTAAGTATTCTGCGTGTGCAAAACTGGTTTGCACCCATTGTATGTGAACGTAGAGCTTATCACACCCGATCATCACGTGGTGTCTCGGCACGACAAACTGTAGCAACAGTGCATACTCATGGAGAACACTTATACCTTGAAATTTAGTGAGAGATCATCTTATAATGCTACCGCCGAACTAAGCAAAATAAGATGCATAAAGGATAAACATCACATGCAATCAATATAAGTGATATGATATGGCCATCATCATCTTGTGCCTTTGATCTCCATCTCCAAAGCATCGTCATGATCACCATCGTCACCGGCTTGATACCTTGATCTCCATCGAAGCATCATTGTTGTCTCTCCAACTATTGCTTCTCCGACTATCGCTACCGCTTAGTGATAAAGTAAAGCAATTACATGGCGATTGCCTTTCATACAATAAAGCGACAACCATATGGCTCCTGCCAGTTGCTGATAACTCCATTACAAAACATGATCATCTCATACAATAAAATTTAGCATCATGTCTTGACCATATCACATCACAACATGCCCTGCAAAAACAAGTTAGATGTCCTTTACTTTGTTGTTGCAAGTTTTATGTGGCTGCTACGGTCTGAGCAAGAACCGTTCTTACCTACGCATCAAAAACCACAACGCGGTATAGTGATTGCTTTTTGATCTTCATAAAGAACCCTGTTCATTGAATCTGATTCAAGTAAAGTTGGAGAAACTGACACCCACCAGCCACCTGTGTGTGAAGCACGTCGGTAGAACCAGTCTCGCATAAGCGTACGCGTAATGTCGGTCTGGGCCGCCTCATCCAACAATACCACTGAATCAAGAATCAACTAGTGACGACAAGCAATATGTATATACCCACGCCCACAAGTCCTTTGTGTTCTACTCATGCATATAACATCTACGCATAAACCTGGCTCAGATGCCACTATTGGGGAACGTACTAGTTTCAAAAAAATTCCTACGCACATGCAAGATCATTGTGATGCATGACAACGAGAGAGTGTTGTCTACGTACCCCCGTAGACCGTAAGCGGCAGCGTTATGACAACGCGGTTGATGTAGTTGTACGTCTTCATGATCGACCGATCCTAGTACCGAAAGTACGGCACCTCCGCGATCTGCACACGTTCGGCTAGGTGACGTCCCATGAACTCACGATCCAGCTGAGTGTCGAGGGAGAGCTTCGTCAGCATGACAGCGTGATGACGGTGATGATAATGCTACCGGAACAGGGCTTCACCTAAGCACCGTTACGATATGACCGAGGTGGATTATGGTGGAGGGGGGCACCGCACACGGCTGGAAACAATCAACTTGTGTGTCTATGGGGTGCCCCCTCCCCCGTATATAAAGGAGTGGGGAGGGGAGGGGGCCGGCCTCCTACTTGTGCCCCAAGGGGAGTCCTACTCCCACCGGGAGTAGGATTCCCCCCTTCCCTAGTTGGATTAGGAGAGAAGGAAGGGGGAGGAAGGAGGATGGAAAGGGGGGCCGGCCCCCTCCCAATTCGGATTGGGCTTGGCGGGGGGGCCTCCTTTGCTCCCTTCTCCTCTCTCCCACTATGGCCCAATAAGGCCCATATACCTCCCGGGGGGTTCCGGTAACCTCCCGGTACATCGGTATGTAGGGAAACGCGACAGAAAACGAAAATTTTCAATATAGCGAGCACGCCCAGGACCACTACGGAGACTGCATACAAGGTTTGATCTGTTCCGTACCGACTCGAAGCGCAGTGGAAGAAGAGTCGGTGGAGATCGTTAGTGCAGATCCCCGCAGCTAGGATGTACAACCTCCCAACCGCGAGGATGTACTCCCTCGCTGGACAGCCCTTCGGGAGGCGGCCGGACAGTCCCCCATACGATGTCGCGGACAGCCCTTCGAGAGGACCCACGAAACTCAAACGGAGACTCGGACAGCCCTTCGGGAGGACACTCGAACAGCCCCTCGGGCAAGAGACCGAAACTACAACCTCTCTACGGGGTTGCACACATACGGTGTCAGCTATCCGGCAGGGCTTCGCCGTCCAGAACTAGTTCCTGCCGGAACCCAGACAGCCTTACGGCTCTACGAAACTCTTTTCGTGGGAGGGAGAGAAGAAGCCAGATAATGCATGGCATGTGTACAAGAGCAAGGGATGAAGATATGGCAGCCCTCACCCCCTCTATTTATAGGAAAACCAAGGGGTAGTGTGCCTCCACAAATTACCAAAAAACCCATGTTTTAGGTCACATATGAGGGTTTTATGGGCAAAATGGGATGCCATGTGGAGCTCCATGGAGCTCCACCATGCTCGGCCAGCCACCCCCTTGGGGGCCCCCATGAGGGGCTTCCTTGGCCCGCAAGCCCTTCTAGAAGCCTTTTTGCAAAAGCCCTAAAAGGTGGCTTTCCAAAAACATATCCATAAAGTGATTTTCACTATTCACGACGACTTTTTTCAGCATCCATTCAAACTGAAAATATTTATTTGGGCTTAGAACATTTCCAGTACCCACTAAAATAATTTTCAACGCATTCTGAAACAATTCCGGTTTAGTGATTTTCATCTACAAAATGCATCTGAAGTGGCTCCGGCAGCTCCGGAACATTTCTGGTTTTTATTCCAGAAAATTCCAGAAAGTTTCCAGAATGATTCTGGCACCCTCCAAGAATTATCAGGCATGTGCTAAAAACATTTTGACTTAATGGTATACTCCGAAACAACTTTTTCGGTTTCACCGAAACTCGTCCGGTGACCTCTCTCCGTGGAACTTTTCTGTCGTCTAAAACTTTTCCGCTGTCCGAAACTTTTTTTGGTGATTTCCTCTCAGACTCCCTGTCTAGTATTCAGCAGATAGATGAACCTTAAGCGTGTGACCCTATAGGTTTGGTGAAGTATAGACATGACCTGGAACCTCTTCCGATCAATGATCAACATCGGAGTCGTGGACACCCATATTCAACACAAGTGTTCTACTAACAATTGTGCCCTCAAAATTGCTAGCATAGTCATGCCCATGATCAGGAAAACAGGATCATGATGCAATACTTGAGCCAGTCATAGAGGCTTGACTAGGAATACATTTTACCGTTTATTATCCCACACGTGCACATGAGTTTCCCTCCAAGCCTCTTTTATTTGCAGACTCGAGAATCATTGCAGTTATAGCATGGAACATAAACCTTCATTACAAACCAGGAGATACAAAATAACTGATATTACTGCCTCTAGGGCATATATCCTACAGACTCCCACTTGCACTAGAGTCATAATCCAATTACATGACTTCCCTAACACCAATGGATATCCGGTGTTGCTCATGCTTTGCTCGTGGTAGAGGCTTCGTCATCGGGTCTGACACATTCAGATCCATGTGAACTTTGCGTACTTTCACTAAACCCTCTTCGACATGATATCGAATGAGTTTATATTTGCATTGAATATGTTTTCTCTTATGGTGCGAACCTGGCTCCCTTGCCTGAGCCACGGCACCACTATTATCACAATAGATCTCCACCGGGTCCAGAGCACTTGGCACCACACCAAGGTCTTCAAGAAATTGCTTGATCCATACCGCCTCCTTGGAGGCTTCTGAAGTGGCAACATACTCCGCCTCCGTCGTAGAATCCGCCACAGTCTTTTGTTTGGAACTTTTCCAATAAACTGCGCCACCGTTCAATATGAAAACATAGCCTGATTGAGATTTGAAGTCATCTGGGTCAGTCATGAAGCATGCATTAGTGTAACCACTTACAATGAGCTCTTCATCACCTCCGTACACAAGGAGTAAATCCTTGGTCCTTTTGAGGTACTTAAGAATACCCTTGACTGCGGCCCAGTGTTCCAACCCTGGATCACTTTGCTACGGACTGCTAACACTTAGCGCATAGGAAACATCCGGTCTTGTACATAGCATGGCATACATAATAGAACCAACTACCGAGGCATATGGAACATCATTCATTTGTACTCGCTCATCCAGAGTACGAGGACTCTGATTCTTGCAAAGCACTGTGCCAGGTGACATGGGGAGTAGGCCTTTCTTGGAGTTCTCCATGTTGAACCTTTTCAACACCTTGTCAATGTACGTGCTTTGGCTAAGCGCTATCAGGCATTTTGATCTATCTCTATAGATTCTGATGCCCAACTCATATGCCGCTTCACCTAAGTCTTTCATTGAAAACCTCTTTTCAATGAGTCTTTTATTTCGCTAAGAAAATTCATGTCATTTCCAATCAACAATATGTCATCCACATACAAGATTAGGAATGCTTTTGCGCTCCCACTAAACTTCTTGTAAACACAATATTCTTCGTCATTCCTGATGAAGCCAAACTATTTGACCACTTCATCAAAATGAATGTTCCAGCTCCTTGATGCTTGCTTCAGACCATAAATGGCTTTCTGAAGTTTGCATACCTTTCCAGCATCCTAATGAACGACAAAACATTCTGGTTGTATCATGTATACATCCTCTTGGAGGTTTCCATTTAGGAAAGCCGTTTTGACATCCATCTGCCATATTTCATAGCCGAAATAAGCAGCAATTGCTAGCAATATCCAAACAGACCTAAGCATAGCTACGGGCGAGAAAGTCTCGTCGTAGTCCACTCCTGGAACTTGCGTAAACCCTTTCGCAACAAGTCTAGCTTTGTGGATAGTAATGTTACCATCCAGGTCCGTCTTTCTTTTGAAAATCCATTTATAACCAATCGGCTTTACGCCTTATGGAAGTTCTTCCAAGTTCCAAACTTGGTTTTAGTACATGGATTCCATTTCGGATCTCATGGCTTTGTGCCATTCTTTTGAGCCGGGCCCCGCCATCGCTTCCTTGTAGTGCGCAGGTTCATCGTCTTCAAGAATGAAGATTTCATTATGAAACCATTCAGGTGGCTGGATAGCCCTACCTGATCTGCGCGGTTCAGTTACAGCATTGTCTGAAGTCTCCGCATCATATGCGACAACTTCCGGCTCAGTTGTACGGATAATTAGCGGAATTTCTTCTGGTTCTTTGGCCATATCAATGGTTGCCGAAGATTCACTAATCTCATTAAGTTGTACTGTCCTCCCACTCACTTCTTTGGCGAGAAACTCTTTCTCGAGAAAGCGTCCATCTTTTGCGACAAATTTTTTGCCCTCAGACTGATTGTAGAAGGAATACCCAATGGTGTTTTTGGGATAACCTACAAAGTAACCTTTGTCTACTCTGGGGTCGAGTTTGCTTGGTTGTAAACGTTTTACATAAGCTTCACAACCCCAAACCTTGAGATGCAACACATTGGGTTTCTTCCCACACCATAATTCGAATGGCGTCGTCTCAACAGACTTAGACGGTGCTCTGTTTAATGTATAAGCGGCAGTTTCTAGTGCGTGACCCCAAAACGATATCGGTAGATTTGTAAGAGACATCATCGACCTTACCATGTCCAACAAGGTTCGGTTACGTCGTTCTGATACTCTGTTTCTCTGTGGAGTTCCGGGAGGTGTAAGATGTGAAACGATTCTACAGTCACTCAGATGTTAGCCAAACTCATGACTAAGATACTCGCCTCCGCGATCAGACCGCAGAAACTTAATATTTTTGTCACGATGATTTTCTACCTCATTCTGAAATTCTTTGAACTTTTCAAAGGTTTCTGACTTATGCTTCATTAAGTAGATATATCCATACCGACTTAAATCATCAGTAAAAGTCACAAAGTAGAAATACCCACCCCGTGCGGCTGTGTTCATTGGACCACATACATCACTATGTATTATTCCCAATAATTCACCCACCCGTTTAGGATGACCCGTGAACGGCGTCTTGGTCATTTTCCCCATCAAGCAAGCTTCACATGTGCCAAATGATTCAAAATCAAAGGACGGTAAAACTCCATCTTTATGGAGTCTTTGCATGCGTTTCTTTCCGATGTGGCCAAGCCGACAGTGCCACAAGAAAGTGGTGGTGGTATCAACCTTCTTAAGGCGTTTAGCATTCACGTTAAAGACATCATTTCCACATTCAAGATTTAGTATGAAAAGGCCCCCAACAATAGGTGCAAATCCATAAAACATATCCTTACAATAAAGTGAACAACCATTGTTCTCAGACTTGTGCGAATACCCATCGTGCACTAAACATGATCCGGAGATAATGTTTCTACACAACAATGCAACAAAATTACAGTTACTTAGTTCCAAAGTAAATCCTGAAGGGAGACGTAGAGGCATAATGCCGACGGCTTGAGCGGCGATCCCAGCGCCGTTCCCGACGCGCATCACGACTTCATTCTTTGCCAGCTTGCGCACACTCTGAAGCCCCTGTGTCGAGTTGAAAATGTGAGCAACCGATCCTGTATAAAATACCCAAGACTTAGAATTTTCGCAAGCAAGCAAAACGTCAATGACATTAACTCGTATAACAGTTATACCTTTCTTCTTATCTGCCATGTATATCTTGCAGTTCCTCTTCCAGTGTCCAGTGCCTTTTTAGTGAAAACACACAGTTTCAGCCTGGGCTCTGCCCTTAGGCTTGCCTTTCCTTTTGAAACTGGCAGTTTTGTTCACCAGCAACTTTTGCCGATTTTGCAGTCTTATCTCATTTAATTTGAGCATCGCTTCATAAAGCGAGGTAAGGATCAAATCATTACCAGGTGTCTTTGGAAAATTAATTCCCTGTTCAGCCATACTATTGAAGGAAATATGCCCTAGAGGCAATAATAAAGTTATTATTTATTTCCTTATATCATGATAAATGTTTATTATTCATGCTAGAATTGTATTAACCGGAAACATGATACATGTGTGAATACATAGACAAACAAAGTGTCACTAGTATGCCTCTACTTGACTATCTCGTTGATCAAAGATGGTTATGTTTCCTAGCCATAGACAAAGAGTGGTCATTTGATTAACGGGGTCACATCATTAGGAGAATGATGTGATTGACTTGACCCATTCCGTTAGCTTAGCACTTGATCGTTTAGTTTGTTGGTATTGCTTTCTTCATGACTTATACATGTTCCTGTGACTATGAGATTATGCAACTCCCGTTTACCGGAGGAACACTTTGTGTGCTACCAAACGTCACAACGTAACTGGGCGATTATAAAGGTGCTCTACAGGTGTCTCCAAAGGTACTTGTTGGGTTGGCGTATTTCAAGATTAGGATTTGTCACTTTGATTGTCGGAGAGGTATCTCTGGGCCCACTCGGTAATACACATCACTTAAGCCTTGCAAGCATTGCAACTAATGAGTTAGTTGTGGGATGATGTATTACGGAATGAGTAAAGAGACTTTCCGGTAATGAGATTGAACTAGGTATTGAGATACCGACGATCGAATCTCGGGCAAGTAACATACCGATGACAAAGGGAACACCATATGTTGTTATGCGGTTTGACCGATAAAGATCTTCGTAGAATATGTAGGAACCAATATGAGCATCTAGGTTCCTCTATTGGTTATTGACCCGAGACGTGTCTCGGTCATGTCTACATAGTTCTCGAACCCGTAGGGTCCGCACGCTTAAAGTTCGATGATGGTTATATTATGAGTTTATGTGTTTTGATGTACCAAAGGTAGTTCGGAGTCCCGGATGTGATCACGGACATGACGAGGAGTCTCGAAATGGTCGAGACATGAATATTGATATATTGGACGACTATATTCGGACACCGGAATGGTTCAGGGGGTTATCAGAAATATACCGGAGTACCGGGGGGTTACCGGAACCCCTGCGGAGGTTATTGGGCCTCATGGGCCCAATTGGTGGAAGAGGAGAGGCGCCCAAGGGGCAGCCGCACGCCCCTCCCCTCCCAAGTCCGAATTGGACTAGGAAGGGGGGCGGCGCCCCCCCCCCTTTCCTTTCTCCCTCTTTCTCCTTCCCTCTCCTCTCCTACTCCAACATGGAAAGGGGGGAGTCCTACTCCCGGTGGGAGTAGGACTCCTCATGGGGCGCGCCAAGGGTGGCCGGCTCCCTCCCCCTCCTCTACTCCTTTATATACGGGGAGGGAGGCACCCCCTAGAGACACAACAATTGATCCCTTGGATCTCTTAGCCGTGTGCGGTGCCCCCCTCCACCATAATCCACCTCGGTCATATCGTAGCGGTGCTTAGGCGAAGCCCTGCGTCGGTAGAACATCATCATCGTCACCACGCCGTCGTGCTGACAGAACTCTCCCTCAAAGCTCGGCTGGATCGGAGTTTGAGGGATGTCATCGAGTTGAACGTGTGCAGAACTTGGAGGTGACGTGCATTCGGTGCTTGATCGGTCGGACCGTGAAGACGTACGACTACATCAACCGCGTTGTGCTAACGCTTCCGCTTTCGGTCTACGAGGGTACGTGGACAACACTCTCCCCTCTCGTTGCTATGCATCACCATGATCTTGCGTGTGCGTAGGAATTTTTTTGAAATTACTACGTTCCCCAACAACTATCATAATAGTTTACTAGTTTGACACCTTGTTCGTTTACTAGAGATTCCTTATGTATATTGCATTCTTCCATGGCTTCAGTCATCTCATGAACTTCAGTTGAATCATGTTTGTGATACAGAACATTTAGTGCCTCGATCATCTTGAAGGTACTAAGTCGTTCATAATGTTTCTGTAGCACAGGATCCATGCAAGATAACATAAGTTCTTTAACAACACCGAAATCATCCTTTCATGAGTCAAACACGTGGATGGTATCCCGAGCCATTTCTGGCATAGGGGGATCACCTAGAGGTTGATCAAGCACATAGTCTTTCTTAGCTTCCCTAAGGACATTCCTCATGTTATGAACCCAGTCCGCATAGTTGTTTCCAGTCATAGCTAACTTCTCTGACTCTATCAATGGGCCTAAGTTGAACGTGGTGTTGCGAGCCATTTGATCTACAACGGAAAACACAAGTTTCACTTAGACTTTGTTTATAATGAAAATGCACTAGTGAATAAACAATTTTATTCTAAAGTGCACTCCCACTCAAATCAATATCTCTCAAAATTTATTATGAGTGACACAAGACCCGCATATCCATTCAACGCCATTGAACGAGATGAACACTGATGGCGCAAACTTCAATTGGTAGGCAAACTTGCCGATCACATCTCTATGTGACTCTTGTTCATATTTCAATGGGCGTGTTCCGAGCTCAGGGAGATCCTTCCAGAACGTCAAGACAACCAGGTGATCTTGCTATGAGGTCTCAACTCACCCGCCTCACACTTCCCTAATCGTTCGTACCCAGGGAGATCCTGCGATACCCCGAAAAGTTAGGTGCCGTGATGGTGCTACACTTAGGAGAACACTAACTACTTGATATTTTTTTGAGAGATCACCCTAATAAAAAGTGACTACCGCGCAATCAAGAAGGGTGCATCAAGAGGGATAAACATCTCAGGCAATTCATAATAGCATGATATGGTATAGCCTCTTCTGACGGAGAAGTCAAATATTTCTTCGTCTTCGGCATTCGCGTCGGTGTTCACCTTCGCGAAGATTGCCACCACCTTGTCGATGCACTAGATAATATCGCTATCTCCATAGCGGATAAAATAAATGCATTACTTAAGGTTGACACGCGGGTCATTAAAGTGCAATCATATGGCTCCAGCCATCATGCCGAATCATGACACGTAGGGCATGTTAATTACATCATATAGTCATCTCATATATAATCAAATTGAATATGAGCATTGCTATACCACATCACATGCACATCCTGCAAAACCAAGTTAGACGCCTCTAATCGGTTTATGCAAAATTTTATTTTACGTGGCTTCTAAGGTTTTGACTTAAACTGCAACTACCAATGTTTTATCATCAAGTATGATTATTCAAGTTGCTAGATTAACATCTCGGGGTGTATGAAACACGAGATAATTAAATCTCGAGCCCCATACTAAACTTCGTCATACGCATGACCCCTGTGCAGATCATATCTGCCATGCCCTTTCATCTGCGAATTTCATATTTCTTTTGACTACGGCAGAACCCAAAGAACTGATAGCACTTCCATGATCAATCGGGATCACGGATTACCAGAACTTTGTCAAATTCCACCATGCTGTCTCGAGATTGAGCAAATGCAAATTCTAAGGAAGCAACAAGAACACCGGGTAACAGATTTCATTTGTCACCCGCATAAATAATTTTCAGCAATAGATCTCATCTACTACCTAATTATATTATGCAATACCCATACATCTCCATGTATTCTAGATCGAAACCTACATCTACACATAGCACGGCTCTTGATGCCACTATAGGGGAATGCGACAGAAAACGAAATTTTTTGGTCAGCACGACGATGTGATGACGGTGATGATAATGCTACCGGAACAGGGCTTCACCTAAGCACCATTACGATATGACCGAGGTGGCTTATGGTGGAGGGGGGCACCGCACACGGATGGAAACAATCAACTTGTGTGTCTATGGGGTGCCCCCTCCCCCGTATATAAAGGAGTGGCGAGGGGGAGGGGGGCGGCCTCCTAGGCGTGCCCCAAGGGGAGTCCTACTCCCACCGGGAGTAGGATTCCCCCCCCCCTTCCCTAGTTGGATTAGGAGATAAGGAAGGGGGAGGAAGGAGGAAGGAAAGGGGGGCCGGCCCCCCTCCCAATTCGGATTGGACTTGGGGGGGGGCTCCTTTACTCCCTTCTCCTCTCTCCCACTATGGCCCAATAAGGCCCATATACCTCCTGGGGATTTCCGGTAACCTCCCGGTACATCGGTATGTAGGGGAACGCGACAGAAAACGAAAATTTTTGGTATAGCAAGCACGCCTAGGACCATTATGGAGACTGCATACAAGGTTTGATCTATTCCGTACCGACTCGAAGCACAGCGGAAGAAGAGTCGGTGGAGATCATTGGTGCAGATCCCCGCAGCTAGGATTTACAACTGCCCAACCGCGAGGATGTACTCCCTCGCTGGATAGCCCTTCGGGAGGCGGTCGGACAGTCCCCCGGACAATGTCGCGGACAGCCCTTCGGGAGGACCCTCGAAACTCGAACGGAGACTCGGACAGCCCTTCGGGAGGACACTCGAACAGCCCCTCGGGCAAAAGACTGAAACTACGACCTCTCTACGGGGTTGCACACATACGGTGTCAGCTATCCGGCAGGGCTTCGCCATCCAGAACTAGTTCCTGCCGGAACCCAGACAGCCTTACGGCTCTACGAAACTCTTTTCATGGGAGGGAGAGAAGAAGCCAGATAATGCATGGCATGTGTATGAGAGCAAGGGATGAAGATATGGCAGCCCTCACCCCCTCTATTTATAAGAAAACCAAGGGGTAGTGTGCCTCCACAAATTACCAAAAACCCCCATGCTTTAGGTCACATATGAGGGTTTTATGGGCAAAATGGGGTGCCATGTGGAGCTCCATGGAGCTCCACCATGCATGGTCGGCCATCCCCTTGGGGGCCCCATGAGGGGCTTCCTTGGCCCCCAAGCCCTTCTAGAAGCCTTTTTGAAAAAGCCCTAAAAGGTGGCTTTCCAAAAAATATCCATAAAGTGATTTTCACTATTCACGACAACTTTTTCAGTGTCCGTTTGAACTGAAAAAATTTATGTGGGCTTAGAACATTTCCAGTACCCACTAAAATAATTTTCAATGCATTCCGAAACAATTCCGGTTTAGTGATTTTCATCTGCGAAATGCATCTGAAGTGGATCCCGCAGCTCCGGAACATTTCCGGTTTTTATTCCAGAAAATTCTAGAAAGTTTCCAGAATGATTCTGGCACCCTCCAAGAATTATCAGGCATGTGCCGAAAACATTTTGACTTAATGGTATACTGTGAAACAACTTTTTCAGTTTCACCGAAACTCGTCCCATGACCTCTCTCTGCGGAACTTTTCCGCTGTCCGAAACTTTTGCGGTGTCTGAAACTTTTTCAGTGATTTCCTCTCAGACTCCCTATCTAGTATTCAGCAGATAGATGACCCTTAAGCGTGTGACCCTATAGGTTCGGTGAAGTATAGACATGACCTGGAACCTCTTCCGATCAATGATCAACATCGGAGCCGTGGACACCCATATTGACCCCTATACCCACAAGAATGAATATTCGAGTGAACCTCGAGTTGCCGTGAGCTATTCCTGTTGCATCGCGATATGTCACAAACACCCGAGGTGAGATTTATTGCATTCCCGTGGATCAACAATTTGTCCACCATGCAAGTTACCTCGTTACCGGTTTTGTTCTCTTTTCTCGTTTCCATATTCTGGTATCCCAGTGATCAAATCACAATGTGTCTGGCCAGACGATGATGGATACCGTTACACCGAGAGGGCCCGAGTATATCTCTCCATCATCGGAGGAGAAAATCCCAATCTTGACCTATCTCATTAATTGCCATACTTTTCCATGAAACCGTAAGCCGCCGTAATAGCCACCCAATTACGGATGACGTTTAGCAAACCCCAAAGTTCACGAAGCAAGTATGAAGGAACTCGATACTCTCATGGTCTAAGGAATTATGCAAACATTAACTTCTCTGTGTTATTAACCATTAACTTGTGATGAATGTATCTCATAGCATAACATCAAATTGGGTCGATTCAACACAAGTGTTCTACTAACAATTGTGCCCTCAAAATTGCCGACATAGTCATGCCCATGATCAGGAAAATAGGATCATCATGCAATACTTGAGCCAGTCATAGAGGCTTGACTAGGAATACATTTTACCGTTTATTATCCCACACGTGCACATGAGTTTCCCTCCAAGCCTCGTTTTATTTGCAGACTCGAGAATCATTGCAGTTATAGCATGGAACATAAACCTTCATCACAAACCAGGAGATACAAAATAACTGATATTACTGCCTCTAGGGCATATATCCTACACGGTAAATGCCTGATCTCACCCGAAACCATTCCGATGTCCAAATATTGTCGTCCAATATATCGATCTTTATGTCTCGACCATTTCGAGACTCCTCATCATATCTGTGATCATATCCGGGACTCCGAACTACCTTCGGTACATCAAAACACATAAACTCATAATACTGATCATCACCGAACGTTAAGCTTGCGGACCCTACGGGTTCGAGAACTGTGTAGACATGACCGAGACACGTCTCCGGTCAATAACCAATAGCGGAACCTGGATGCTCATATTGGTTCCTATATATTCTACGAAGATCTTTATCAGTCAAACCGCATAACGATATACGTTGTTCCCTTTGTCATCGGTATGTTACTTGCCCAAGATTTGATCGTCGGTATCTCAATACCCAGTACAATCTCGTTACCGGCAAGTCTCTTTACTCGTTCCGTAATGCTACATCCTATAACTAACTCATTAGCTACATTGCTTGCAAGGCTTATAGTGATGTACATTACCGAGAGGCCCCAGAGATACCTCTCCGACAATCGGAGTGACAAATCCTAATCTCGATCTATACCAACTCAACAAACACCATCGGAGACACCTGTAGAGCACCTTTATTATCACCCAGTTATGTTGTGATGTTTGGTAGCACACAAAGTGTTCCTCCGGTATTCGGGAGTTGCATGATCTCATAGTCATAGGAACATCTATAAGTTATGGAGAAAGCAATAGCAACAAACTAAACGATCATCGTGATAAGCTAATGGATGGGTCAAGTCAATCACATCATTCTCTAATGATGTGATCCCGTTAATCAAATGACAACTCATGTCTGTGGTTAGGAAACATAACCATCATTGATTCAACGAGCTAGTCAAGTACAGGCAAACTAGTGACACCATGTTTGTCTATGTATTCACACATGTACTAAGTTTCCGGTTAATACAATTCTAGCATGAATAATAAACATTTATCATGATATAAGGAAATATAAATAACTACTTTATTATTGCCTCTAGGGCATATTTCCTTCAATCTCCCACTTGCACTAGAGTCAATAATCTAGATTACATTGTAATGATTCTAACACCCATGGAGTCTTGGTGTTGATCATGTTTTGCTCGTGAGAGAGGCTTAGTCAACGGGTCTGCAACATTCAGATCTTTATGTATCTTGCAAATCTCTATGTCTCCCTCCTTGATTTGATCGCGGATGTAACTGAAGCATCTCTTGATGTGCTTGGTTCTCTTGTGAAATCTGGATTCCTTTGCCAAGGCAATTGCACCAGTATTGTCACAAAATATTTTCATTGGACCCGATGCACTAGGTATGACACCTAGATCGGATATGAACTCCTTCATCTAGACTCCTTCATTTGCTGCTTCTGAAGCAGCTATGTATTCCGCTTCACACGTAGATCCCACCACGACGCTCTGCTTGGAACTACACCAACTGATAGCTCCACCATTTAATAAAAACACGTATCCGATGTGTGACTTAGAGTCATCCGGATCAGCATCAAAGCTTGCATCGACATAACCATTTATGACAAGCTCTTTGTCACCTCCATATACGAGAAACAAATCCTTAGTCCTTTTCAGGTATTTCAAGATATTATTGACCGCTGTCCAGTGATCCACTCCTGGATTACTTTCGTACCTCCCTACTAAACTGATAGAAAGGCACACATTAGGTCTGGTACACAGCATTGCACACATGATAGAGCCTATGGATGAAGCATAGGGAACACCTTTCATTTTCTCTCTATCTTCTGAAGTGGTCAGGCTTGAGTCTGACTCAACATCACACCTTGTAATACAGGCAAGAACCCTTTCTTTGCCTGATCCATTTTGAAATTCTTCAAAACTTTATCAAGGTATGTGCTTTGTGAAAGTTCAATTAAGCGTCTTTATCTATCTTTATAGATCTTGATGCCCAATATAAGCAGCTTCATCGAGGTCTGATACGTCTCCAACGTATCTATAATTTTTTATTGTTCCATGCTATAATATATTCTGTTTTGGACATTATTGGGATTTGTTATACACTTTTATATTATTTTTGGGACTAACCTATTAACCGGAGGCCCAGCCCAGAATTGTTGTTTTTGCCTATTTTAGTGTTTCACAGAAAAAGAATATCAAACGGAGACCAAACGGAATGAAACCTTCGGGGACGTGATTTTCGGAATGAACATGATCCAGAGGACTTGGACCCTACGTCAAGCAATCAACGAGGAAGGCACGAGGTAGGGGGCGCGCCTACCCCCCAAGCGCGCCCTCCACCCTCATGGGCCCCCTGTTGCTCCACCGATGTACTCCTTCCTCCTATATATACCTACGTACCCCCAAACTACCAGATACGGAGCCAAAACCCTAATTCCACCGCCGTAACTTTCTGTATCCACGAGATCCCATCTTGGGGCCTTTTCCGAAGCTCTGCCGGAGGGGACATCGATCACGGAGGGATTTTCACTACAAAAAAAGACACATCTGTGACATTTTGGGCCGAACGAAATTTTTTTCTGTCATACATATGACACTTCTATGACGATAATTGTGACAAAACCCGGTATCATCATAGATGTGGTGGGCTCCTACTTCTATGACAAAAAATCATGACAGAAAATGGGCTTTTCGTCCTGGGCGGGCCGGAGACGCAGCTGCATGACATTCTTTGGGCCGTCCATGACAGAAAAAACCATGGTAGAAGCGAGGGCGAGGAAAATTTCGGGGAGTTCCCGGTTACGGTGGGAGGTCGGGGGCCGAGTGATGCGCGCTTCTCTCGTACACATACGCGCATGTGTGCGAGGTGTTATCTCTAACTGAACCCGAGCGAGGCGTTGGGCTCTAACTGAACCCGAGCGATTGCACTGCAGGCTACGCGTTACTGAACCCGAGCGATCGATCGATGGTTGTTAACTGAACCCGATCTAGCGATTCCTTTGCTACTGCTGCTAACTGAAGCTGATCGATGTTGCCTCTGGATGAACAGTGAGCGTTGCGGGGGGGAGGGGTGGATGAACAGTTCCCGGTGGGGGTGGATGAACAGGACCCCGTGGTGTTGCCTCTGGATGAACAGGACCCCGATCGATCGGGCCGGTTGGGGCTGGATGAACAGGACCCCGTGGAGGGCGGGTTGAATAGGACCACCCCGTGGAGGGCAGGATGAACAGTAGACGGTGGAGGACAGGATGAACAGTAGCCCGTGGAGGGGTGGTTGAACAGGAGCCCGTGGAGAGGGCTGGTTGAACAGTAGCCGGTGGAGTAGCGTGCAGTGGAGGCTGGATGAACAGGAGCCCGTGGATGAATAGTCACAGGTGGAGGCTGGAGGAGGTCGACGGTGGATGAACAGTAGCTCGTGGAGGCTAGAGGGGGTCGACAGTGGAGATGAATAGTATCCCGTGGAGTCCCGTTTTGCGGTACGCTACACCCCTCCCGATGAACAGGACCTCTGTTTCGACCGTAGGAGGTCCGTTTCCTCCGTTTTTTGGTACGCCAGACCCCTCCCGATCAACAGGATCTCGTTTCGAACATGGCCGGTCGAACACAAGGCCGTTTCCTCCGTTCTGCGGTACGCCAGGCCTCGTTTCCATCGCCTATTCCGTCCAAGCCCTCCCGATGAACACGACGCATTCCGTTGCCTCCCCATGAACACGACGCATTCCGTTGCCTCCCCATGAACACAACGACGACGATGTTTCTCCATTCCGACCCAGCCATGTACACGAGCCCTGGCCGTACATATGCGCGAGTAGGCGTTCGAGACCCCGCCCGTATGTACACATACGTGGTCGTATTTTCTTTCTTGCACCCTGGCCGCTGTACGTACGTGTACATGCTACATGCGCGCCTCTACTATGACATGTGCGCGCCTCTACATTGACCAGTATATATGTACGTACACGTTCGTGACCAGAATGACAACGCTACGTACGCTTCGACCAGGTGGGTCCCGACTGTCAGGCACTTCCTTGCGTGCGAAGATGTAGCTGGTGGGTACCAGCAGTCTGGAGCAAACGTTTTTTTCACAAAATACGGTGGCCCGTCTGGTGGGTCCCCGCTGTCAGGTGGAGGAATAATTATTTTGCGCGTAATAAGGAGGCACTTCCTTGCTGCGGCCGTGGACCCAGCTGTCAGCGTCTCCACGCACAGTACTCTTCCGATGGAAGTCGGTCGTTGACCACATTGACCACGCCACGCCGAGAGCGCCACGGCAGTGGACGACGGCGAGGCCTAGGAAGGGGACGACGCAGAGCCGGGGAAGACACGGCAGCGGAAGCCCGCACGGAGAGGAGTACGAGGGTTCACTGGTTCGGCTGCGGTGTGAGGCTGCCGTCGCCGCAGGGCCTGGCCAGCGGTGGGAATAGTAGGGGGCGGTGAGGCCTCCGCGGCAGCACAGCCGGCCACGGGAGGCAGGATCATGCGGCACGACCGGCGCTGCTTTGGGCGGCTGGAGCAAGAAGACCATAGGTTCAAGAAGCACTACAGCCGTTGGATGGACATCGTACGGTCACTGGAGCTAGAATCGTTCATATTGACTAAATTGACAAAGCCCTTCGTCCCCGTCAACTTAGTAGGCCCACAAGTCAGCCTCCCACCAAGGTGGGTCCCAGCTAGCCGGGGGAGTATTCATTTTTTGTGCGTAATAAGGAGGCACTTCTGGTGGGTCCGAGCTGACAGCGGGGGGAACGTTTTTTCACGAAATACGGTGGCCCATCCGGTGGGTCCCAGCAGTCAGGGGGAAACAATTTTTTTCACAAAATACTGGTGGCCCATCCAGTGGGTCCCCGCTGTCAGGTGGAGGAATAATTATTTTCCGCGTAATAAGGAGGCACTTCCTTGCGGCTGCCGTGGACCCAGCTGTCAGCCTCTCCACGTACAGTACTCTTCCGATGGAAGTCGGTCGTTGACCACATTGACCATGCCGCGCCGAGAGCACCACGGCGGTGGACGACGGCGAGGCATAGGAAGGGGATGACGTGGAGCCGGGGAAGACGCGGCAGTGGATGCCCATGCGGAGAGGAGTACGAGCGTTCACCGGTTCGGCTGCGGTGTGAGGCTGCCATCGCCGCAGAATAACAGGGGGTGTGGGTGAGTAGAGGGATGCCCTGGCCAGCGGTGGGAGTAGTAGGGGGCGCTGAGGCCTGCGCGGCAGCACAGCCGACCACGGGAGGCGGGAGTAGGCGGTCCCGCCGACGCTGCTGTGGTGGCTGGAGCAAGAAGATCAGAGATTGAAGAATCACGACGGTCGTTGGATTGACATCCAACGGTTACGTTTGCTAGAATCGTTTGTTGACGTATATAATAACTAAAAAAATCTTGCATACGCGTCAACTAAACAGGCCCACAAGTCAGACCACCCCCTCTTTTTTTAATAATTTATATATAGCTCATGGCAACTTCTTATGCAATTTATTGCAGTCGTTTTTTTTGGTTGGCCAAGGCCAATTTCACATATTTCTGTGGGTTCCAAACTATTTTTAATACTGAAATGTCCAGTCAGATTTAAAGTACTTTGAAGGTATATTTAAATTAGGTTAATGCCCAGTGAAATAGGAATCTGAAAATGTAATAAAATTCAGAAATTATAAAGTAATTGCCAATTTGTCATCTGTTTTTATATTTACAACCCATTTCATATTACTTTCAAGATTTGCAGGCGTCTTGAAAGAGTTGCAGCCCATCAGGGCGTAGAAAAATAAGTAGGCCTGGATTGGGTATTCTTCAGAAAAAATAAACTGGGCTCATTTCACAAAGAAAAAATAGCTGGGCTGGTCACATGGTGAACATAAAACATAAGCCTGGGCTAGACGGGCCACAGCCCAGTTCAAACCCTGCTCCGTCTCAACAATACCAAACAAAAAAATACTTCTCGACTAGCTACGTCCCAGGTGTCAGTTGATCTTGTGCTGTTCTCTTGTCTATTGACTATATACGCTCACAATGTCATGGGTCCCAGATGTCAGGAAAACACTAGGAGGAAGCATTTTATTTTTCCATACGCTGACGTGGTGGGCCCCTACTGTCATCCTGTCCACGTACTTCTGCTGATTCCTATTGTTTGTTGACCATGTTGACAACGCGAGAGGGCGGCGCCGCGGCGAGCGCACCAAAGCGCGCGGAGGACGTCGGCGTTAACGATTTAGGAGATGGTGGGCGGCGATGCGTGCGCTGAGGCGCAGCCAGCCGTGGGAGGCGGAAGCAGGCGGCCCCGCCGGCGCTGGTTTGGTTTTGGCGGCTGGAGGAAGACAGGACTGAAGAAACACGATAGACTGTAAAAGCAGCAGTAGTACTTAACAACCTTAACTGAAACCAGCAGGGGCACTTAACAACCAAAGCTGAAAGCAGTATGAGTACTTATACAGGTTCAACCGTACAAAGCACGCCTCGAGCAGTCCTACTTTGCCTACAGTTAACCAAGGGTGAGGCCGCCAAGCCCCAAGACAAGGCCCACGCGCCACCCCGCGCATCCACAACCTTATGAAAGCGGCTTCATCTCACAACGTGGTCAATAAACAGGATATCAGCTTTAGAGCCATGGAAAAGCATGAACATAATCTTCTGTCATATTCTCCAAGATGGACGGGTCTTCATTATTTGAGACCACCCACGAATAAGTATCTTTTCACCTCTAAGGGGAATTGAGTAGGTCGACATAAACATCATGTTGTGACCAAGCGCAAGTCTGACCCAACCATGGCCAGGCATCTGTATAGGGACAATAGAACTCGGCAGTTCCGTTTTCAAGAAGATCACAGCTGTAAAACTGTGTATAAGCAATAGTTTATGAACAACATATATAACAGAAAACAGCTCGTATCATAAGTTTCTCGACACAGTTGGACCTGTTCAACGAGTGCAGCAGTGACACACATATCCCACGTGGCCTTCCACCATTGAAACGCCCCACAAGGACCTCAAGACGATCAATAAAGTGTAGGAACTTGTGGATGTCGATCCAATCAACTTCAGTGCCATTAGTAACAGCCGAGTTATTATAGAGTAACAAATGAGCAGACTGCTTAACTCTGAAAAAACCTACACGTGCCACCAATTATAAGAAAATATTAGTTAGAAGTAGCATCTTCGTGAGAGATTCATTGCTACTTCTAAAGTTAAATTGTGATTAGTTAGACAGAATAGGTGGATTAAGAAGTAATCTAGGCAACAAGCAAGAACCAGATACAAAACTAACATGGATGAACAATTGGAACGACGTCGGGGAGGAAGATCGCAGTGAAGATGAGACCAAGTTCTGCTATTTCCATCAACATTCGTGCGCCAACTTTCAGTCCGTAACACTTGAGAAAGTTTATCCAAGTTCGGCCATAAAAAATGCAGCGATCTTCTTGGTTCATGAACCCAACTCGGAACTTATATCCATGGCTTGTCTTCACTGTGACCATTAAACTAGTGTATTCAGTTATGGCAAGGCCGAGCATCTTGAGTACATGTGTTCTGGCAGAGCAAATAATACACTGCAGGAAAAATAATATGAGAACACAGCATGTTCAAAAAAACCCACCCTCCCGGATAGAAAAGAGGATTCTAGGAACATACTGTGCGCGTTTCAAAATGCTATGTTAGGATGAGAAGGAACAAGTGTGGCGTCTCGCCGAGGGCGCAGAAACCTGTAGGGTACTCGCACTTTGGGCACTGCAAATGAAACACACTAGATTCAGTAGGAAGAAAAATGCATCAACGGCGGCGGCTTCCATCCTAGGATTACCTGCGACCAAGGGACTTGGGTTTATCGGGGATGGATGAAGAATTCGTACCTGGTTCTCCATGAGAAAAACCTATGCAATCGCCGAGAGGGGGTTTTCTCTGAACAAGCAGACGAGGGGGAAGGGGATTCAGGCCCAGTGAAATATTGCCGCTTCGTCCGTCCAGCTTATTGCTAAAGCTGGAAAGGGGGGTTGTGATTTGACGGCTCATTGGGCATTACTGCGGCGCTACGACCGGGGTGTGTCTACCATGAAGTTGTGCACTCTAATTTGTGCATATGGCACGTGGACCCCGTTGACGGTTGCCCCACATATCAGCGAAAGGAAGTAGAAAGACAGGAGTAACTAGTTACACATAAATATATTTTTTGACAGAGAGATACTCCCTCTGTAAAGAAATATACAAATCTTTTATATCACAGGCTCACCTTGCCGAGAAATACACTCCCTCTGCAACGCACGGGCATTATGGGGGTTCAGCTAAGAATATAATACTCAGATTTTTTTGAGGGATAAAAGCTTCTTTATTGAAGATTAACAGTCATAGGTATACAAATAATTTCGGGGGTTCCTGTGAGCCAAAGATGGCGTCCACAGGGCAAAGAAGTAGCAGCTTTTGCGAGCACATGCGCTTCAACATTACACTCGCGTTTTTCATGTATGATCTCCATGGTTTGGAACATATTCTTCTTCATCTTGATCTCGTCCATAATAACTTTGCTGGGCCCCAAGTATGCCTCTCCGATATGCTTGACTGTTGCTGAACAATCGGTGCTAATCTAAACTTGTTGCAGGTTTAAGTCAAGAGCTAGAGATAGCCTCTCGCAACATGCCATTGCCTCTAGGATCTCTGGATCAGTAACACTTTCGCACACCAGTGCCGATGCTCCAAGGAAGAAGCATGTATGATCCCGGCTCACAACTTCCAGGGCTTCCCTTTCACCATTGCGAGATAACGCAGCATCAACATTCATCTTCGCCCAACCCACAGCAGGAGGAGGATGCCACTTCTGCACTGAGCTAGTGCTTCTCGAAACCAGGTTCTGGACTTTGGGCCGTAGGCCGACCCTGCATGTTTGGGGGCCCATGTGTTCTACCTCAGCGCTTTTCATATTACAAGCGATCGGTACGGCGCTGGTTTTAGATGTTGTCACAAGGCGAATACACAAAATTGAATAAAGCACGGCAGCTGTTGGAATGAAATCAAACGACAGTTCCTAACCAGCAAACAAAGTTGCAATTCTATCAACGATATACCATGTGATAAATAATACTATCGTACTACTTATACACATAGGACACTTGTTTCACCATGCCAGATTATTACATCAAAATCTCTCGGAGGATAGATCAGTTAGGCAGTTGCGTGCTGCTACTGAAGAATTTCAAAGTTGATTTGGACCAACTCTCCTTGCCGAGAAATTTCGATTTTGACATCATCCCCTACCGCAAGATATGATTTAGATTTGAACCTTGACCATCCTTTAGCATCAATCATCATGCGACCATCCTTTGTACTTACGATATATTGAGCAGGTTCATTCACACCAAGGCTGCGCATGGTAAGAGAAACTTGGCCGCGGTCGCCCGGATTGTTGAACGACTCCCTCGTTGCTCTAGGAATTCTCTGTTTGCAAACAAGAAGACATACCCAAACAGTTAGATCAACACAGTGAATCATGTGAAACAACATGGAAAGAAAAAAGAACGAAGCACTTGGGCGGCCAATGCTTACCAAGAAAGTGGACATGTCGGTTTTTGTAAGGACTTTGGTATATGAAGTGCGAACTGCAGCCCAGTCTGTTGCCGGTGCAACTACACGGACGGAGCAGATGCAAGTGCAAGTGTTGGTGCAGGTGTCGAAGCCGCTGCTGCTGCAGGAGATGGTGCTCCTTGTAGAGCTGGTGCCGGTGTCGGAGCAAAGGTGCCGGTGTCGATGCCCGATCCTCCGGTAGATCAGACTGATCCGCTGACGCAGTCGGTGCCCAATCCTCAGCTGGATCAGACTGAGCTGCGGCCGCTATCAGTGCTAGAGCAACTGCCGGTGCTCGATCTGTGCGAGACAGCGGTGATTGTGTCTGGTCTACTATGACCAGCTTTCTAACTTGACTAGGATCCGTGACCATGATCTAGTTTTTTTCTTCATTTCTTTTAAACGCGAGAAGGACTAATTGTGGCGTTTTTGTTAAACCAAACTGCAGTTCATCAAGGGATTCAGCTTGTACTCACACAACAGACTGATCCAATTTTTTCCAGTAATATAAGTGATGGACAGTGCCTTCGTTACTGACACGACATAAGAAGTGAAACCTGCAAAAATAGCCATCGTAGAGCAAACCAAACGGTTTATTCTGTGATGAATGTCACATGGCAAAACCTGCATCGTAAAATTGCAGGAAAAGAAAGAAAACATGACATTAAATCAATAAGATTTAGATAATAAATCAATAAGATTTACTTGATGTGACACGAGTGAATCCTTACCAGGAAATCACTATGTTGAAGTACTAAACAGAAGATTGATCGTCCAACTACGCGTGGCATGCAGGGGCCCCGCCTACTCCCACAAGCAGGACAGTCCAAAGGTCGTGACAAATCGTATGGACCGAACATCCATGGGGCTAGAAATCCTGGTGGGTGCGATAAACCCTGCAATGCATACAGATATTGGAGTGTAACCATAATTGATAGACTGTCCTCACAAAAAATATGATATGGATACTTCAAAATATACAGACTGAATTGAGTGGGCAGACATTAACATAGACCGTTCTCAGGACTGACCACACACCGAAAGCGGCAGTACTAATAAACAATACAGGGTTCACAAACACAAATCAAGTACTGAACAATAGTACTTACTATAGACAAGCAAAGTTGCACTAACTAAACTCTGCAGACTATTTTTTGCCACCGACCTACGGGATGAACCCCGCATAACTGACTAGGCCATGGACTTCGTGTGAGATGTCTACATGCACCATCACCATCTTGTCAACCTTGGAGAACCTAACAGAGTGGTCTTTCCACTCATAAACATGATGATGAAGACATGCCACATCAGATTTGTTGGGAAGCTTTACAAGAACCACACCCTTCGTAATCGAAGGCACAACCAGGAAATTGTTGTGGTCAAGTACAGCCTCGAGAACACGCCTGACAACAATGCTACATGAAAACACTAGTTCAGGACACGTGGCGACAAGGACACAACAGCTGGATAGTTCAGCAGTAGAACTCATCATGAGGTCTTCCAGTTCACACGGCATGACTTTGAGAACTTCATCTCCACCGCGAACCTAGTTCTAATTCAAACAGAAACCATATTTTATTACTACCTCCGTTCAGAAATATAAGATGATTTTCGATATTATACTCCATATATGACTACATATACGCACAGAAATGAGTGAACAAAGACACTAGAACATGTCTTCAAAGGCATGAGAGCAGAGGGATTACATGCAATATCCATAACACAAGTTACTGAGGCAAATATACCCTCTTAAAAGGTAGCATTGATGTTCATAAAGTACTCCCTCCGTCCCAAAATTCTTGTCTTAGATTTTCCTAGATACGGATGTATCAAGTCACATTTTAGTATTAGATACATCCGTATCTAGATAAATCTAAGACAAGAAACTTGGGATAGAGGGAGTAGTTGAAAGTAATCTATAAGAAATCGGTGTCAACCTCTCGCATGTTTTGGTCAAAAGAGGAATTTAGAACCGTCATTTGGCACACAAAAATCACATGCAAGATCACCCAGAAAGTTGTACTACTAGTACTAGTACTGCGTGTTAGATTAAAAAACACGATCAAGATCGAGAAAAAGATCGTCAAGAAGAGATATTACCTAGACTTGCTTAATGAGGGATCCCGGAGAGTGGGGCTTGGACAGGGCGATGGCTTTGAGCTTGTCTGCGGTAGTCTCGGCGGGGTGCTTGCGCTTCTTCGTACCATGAGCCTCGACAGTTTTGGCCGGAGCCATAGACATCACTTCAGCCGGTGCTCCAGCGTCCATCAAGAAACTGTCAAATAGAAATAAAAGAAAAGAAACCATAATCACAAACCCAAAAGAAGAAAAGAGAGGGAGTTATAGGATCAGTCTCGGGGTTGCAAGACCTAGCCTTGGCCAGAATCAACACCATTGATGCGCTCACCTTTCCTTCTTTGGGAGAGAAGAACAATGGCAGAAGCAGGTCGGGGTTTTCTTGAAGAAATGAGGAACAAGATGAGGCATAAGCGAGGGTTGGGTAGAGAGGAAGCTGAGAGAGAAGAGTGAAATGATGGTTGCTTCGTCCGTCCAACTTACTACTGGAAGGAGGGGGTTTTGTGATTTGATGGCTCATTGGGCATTACTGCGGTGCTTCGATCGGGGTAGTCTAACGTCACTCTACTACGGAGTAATTTAGTGCATGGCTGGTGGACCCCAATGCTGGCTGTCCCACATGCCGGCGAAAGTGAGTAATTTAGTGCATGGCTGGAGGAGGATCCGCACGATAGAGCGTGTCCACTGTTTTTCAGAAGAAAAAAATGATTACAGCAAGCGTTTCGACTCTTACGACGGAGGAGTGCGAAACACGGCAGCCACTTGAACATACACAGTGCTCCTACTACTAGGCATGTGCAGTGGTTCATACGTCAGTACTACACAATCTTGTTGCTAGTGTAGTAAGATATGACGATAACAAATGATGTTGTGCGCATGTCAACTACTCCTATATGTAACATAGTACCGCTTTTTTGACTGTCCGGTCGAGAATGAACGGTGAGATCAATGTTAATAGAACTACGTCCACAACGCACGGAGAGTACGGTGCTACAGTACTCCATGAAACATGAACCATATGAAGCACGAATAGTGTTAGGCAGGGTGTATGAAGGGTGCACGGGATGGGAGCAAAAGTTCCCTTCTCGACCCACTTTTGGGTGTTTGGCAGAGTGCATGAAGGGTGCATGAGTCCACACTAGTAGGTTGACAAAAATACACGAAGAGGAAACAACTATATTGAGATGAGAATGCAACCAAACGCACCCACACGCTTTGTGCTATAGTGACTGATCTGCACCGTCTGAGTTTCATCCAACGGTCATGTTGCGCCGAGACATGGACATGCCCATGCAGAGGGCGCCTAAACACCACCGAAGTCCCTTTGCTTCTCGAGGCGCACAACGTTGGTGATGCAAGGTGCAACCACCCGCAGAGCCCGCTCCCGGTCGACGGGAGCCAGCTCATCAAAGATGGCGTCCAATGGCATGAATGGATTCCGGTGACGGAGCCTTGAAAGGATTCGCCGGGCAACGGCGACGGCAGCCTGCAACCCCTCCTTGTCCAGCTCAGCCCCCACCATCGCACGGAGACGGCTCAGCTCCTCGGAGATATAGGTGAAGAAGGAGACCAGGTCACGAAGCCGCAGCTCGTTGAAGTCGACCGGGTGGTCGAACGGGTTTAGCCCGACGGCCGGCATCGTCGCGCTGGCACGACGGTAGGCATCGCGCAGCCGCAACATGTGCGTGGCAACTTGGTTCACCAAGTGGCTAAGGCGATCCTGGACCACGTCACGATCGGCCCGCTCGCACTCCAGCTGGCTCCCCTGACGGCCTATCGTATCTCCCGCTTTCTACAGCAACGCCGCCGACGCCTCGAGCATCTTTGTGGTGGACGCCTACCGCTTTTGAAGCTCCGTGAACTCCCGCACATAACGGAGGAGCATGGCACTCCTCTCCTCCTTGAGCTCACGGAGCTCCACGTCCTTGGCCCTGAGCTCCGCATCCTTGGCATGGAGCTCCTGTGTCAGGAGCCTCACCTCAGACTCCGTGATCTGTTGCGCTGCCATGGCACCAGGTAGAAGCAATGGGGAGAGGAAGCAAAGGGGGCGAAACGGCTGAAAGGCAATGCAATCTACGGGAAGGCGGAGGGAGCGGGGAATCTTTTGGTTTTCACCATGGTAAAACACCAGTCGACGACTTCTCACATCAGGGAGCAGTGGGTACAGGTGGAGTCATCGTGACTAATTGCTGCCGCGCCTGCTCCCGTCAATCAAAAAATTAAAAATCCTGTCGCGCCTGCTCCCATCAATCAAAAAATTAAAAATCCTGCCGCACCCAAACACTAGAGCAACGCCGTGGTGGATATTTAAATTTACCTGCCGGCAAGTAGATAAAAAAGGGGTGAAAAAACAAATGTTGCGGCGGCCTAGCTAATCGGTCGAACTAGCCCAACTAGCTAGCCACCGTGCTTCACTGATGTACTCGGCGGGAAAGGTGGTCTTTCATGATTTGACGACTCATTTACTTGCTTCGGTGCTACGACCGAGGAGGACCCAAAAAACGCGTGGTAGGGTGTCCCACGTCAGGAAGAATATATGCGTGCACCACCCGGGAGGACCCCGAAACCACGCGGTAGGGTGTGCCACGTCTCGGCACGGAGGAAAAATGTGCGTGTAAAAATATACTGTATCAGACGTAATACCTATGGTTCGACCTCGGGACCCAGCCAGTCGGTTGAAAACACCCCACTAGCCACACAGCTTCATCATGCAAACGTGGCACGGAGGATAGATGTAGTTAGCTCCGTCTCGACCAGCCACAACGTCTCTTGTTCTAGGCGATTCTTCTATTTTCCAAGTTTTTTTAGTTGTAATAACACCACGGCAAGCTAGCGCCACTCTTTGTGTGTGCCCGTGCAAAGGTTAGACGATGGAGAGAAGAGAGATTGAGATCGCAGACCTGGGACCCACCAGTAAGTGAGATAACAGTCATGCACGTGTTGACGAGGCACTCCCTCTACTCTACTCAACGCAAGTACTGTATAAAATCAAGTTATGGGACAAAGCCAACAACCGTTCGTTTTTTCAGGCTATCGACTTACGCTTTGTAGTCTAGGTTGCCAGTTCGAATCTCGTCTTTCAGATTTGTTAGTTTTAGGTCCAAATTTGATTAATGACAAGTGGGACCCCTGTGTGTTGTTCTGATATTTCAGTGTAGGATGGTTTTTTTGAACAAACACTTTGTGCGGTTAGACAACTAACGGCATGAGTTACACATTTTTGCAAGTTTACGAACAAAAATGACAGCGGCATAGAATATCACCTCCACCCCGCAGCTTAGATACTATGGTGATACGAGTTTTTACACCGTTGGAAGTGAGATCCAATGGCTTGGGAGTAGTCTTTGTAATTATGCGCAATTTCCAAACTCTCCAAAGGTTTTTTTGCAAATAAAACATTCAGGCCTCGTGTGTGCCGCTGCATCTTCGATCCAACGGCTCCCCGGTGCTCATATTAGGTGCTCCCCGTAGCTTAATTACCCGCTACGGTGATTGGAGTAGTTGTGGGCCGAATGCTACGAAAATATAATCTAAACCGATCGGAATAAATGCCTACACAAATTAATCCAAGGTTGGAGTGCCCCTCGCAATGTAAATAGCTCCGGCTTTGCGAGGGATGGAGAGGTAGTAGCTTCAACGCGTGGAAGATACGGTGTGAGAAAGCAAGGTCAATCGAGAGACATATAGATAGAGAGACAAAGTGAGTGTGGTCTGACATGCATTGAACAAATATATATGCTCTGGAGAGATATTGTCCGATTGAGATTTTTGGCAAGGGTGAGGGCTGTAAGATAGAGCTTGAGAGATGATCCAGTCACAGACGTGTAGATATATTTTGTGCGTGGGAGGAAGCAAGGTCAACCGATCACATAGGGTCGCCGTGCGATCGAAAGAGTGAGACGGGTTGGAGAGAGTGACCTAGATAGACGATGTGCGTGAGAGAGTATACAATGTGAATAGGTCGAATTGGGCTCAAACATGGTGATATATCATTTTTGTCCGAGAAAGAGCGAGGTCAATAGAGACATACGGAGAGAGAGAGAGAGAGAAAGAGAGATTGAGTGAGCGTGGCCCACCATGAGGTCGAAAGAGTGGTGGCGGCTTGGATGGACTGACCTAGATAGACAATCTGTGTGAGAGAGTATAGAGTGTGTCGATCGAGGCCCGAACAGGGAGATATATCATTTGTGTGTGAAAGAAAACGAGGTTAAACGAGACTCGGATAAAGAGAGCGAGATTGAGCGAGTGTGGCCCGCCGTGCGGAAGAAAGAGTGAGACAGTCTCGAGGGAGTGACCTAGATATACAACGTGCGTGCATGCGCATGCACGAGAGGTTGGGGGGCTAGATAGGCAATGCATGTATTTAGCGCGAGAGGGTGAGAGGGGGAGGGGGAGAGAGAGCTCGGCATGGGGTGCAATGGCGGGTGTGTGAGGTAAATACATTTGGTAACAGAGTGGAAAAAGGGGTTGTTTAGTTGAGAGACTTAGAGATCGAAACATGGAGAGAAAGAATGAACGTGTGTTGGAAACCGATAGCTTCCTAAGGTGGTTAGGAGAGGAAGATTGACCGGTACAGGAAGTATGTAGTGTTTGTGTGGGTGGGGGGGCTAAAAACAACATTTGAATGTACATAGTACAAGACTTAATATCGATATTTCAATTCGGTGTACATTGTAAGATTTGAACCGAGGACCAGGCATACGGGTAATTATTTCAAATTCGTCCCATACTAAGTTTGGAAAAGTTGACATTTGACTCAGTTTGTTGTGCTATTTTGTAGGTCATATGTTTGAATCCATCCAAAAGTTTTCTCACTACCATGGTGTTCATCATATACATATGAATTTGTATTAAAAAAAGTAGCATGGATACAGTGAAATGCGAAATCCACGTTAGAATTGGAGATCGCTACGTGACACACACTCTAATTCAAATAACTAACTATGTGACACACACACTCTAATTCAAATAACTAATTATGTGACAAACACTCTAATCCACGTTAGCGTGGGTACCGTTTCGATTTTTTTCAAATAACTCCTCATTAATTAATTTATAGTACTCCCTCTGTTCACTTTTATAAGACCTTGAAGACATTTCAGACAATGTGCAAAATAGTTCATTTTAAGTTGTCTGAAACGGCTTACAAAAGTGAACGGATGGAGTATCTCGTTTTGAATGACTAATTATTGCAAGGAAAACACGGGCATGGTAATACATACAGATTGGTTTGCAAATGAAAGAAGATTCATTTGCATTCTCAAATGTCGGCGCACCAGGCAAACCAGGGTCGTGTCGGGGTGGATGCTGCTTCGGTACCTTAAAGGCAACTGCCTTTGGGTCCCTGACATGTGGGCCAGCCACCTGTTGGGCCCATATGTCATGGACACAAAGGCAGGTGCCTTAAGGCACCGAAGCATAGTCCTGTCGGGGTGGTCGCGTGTGTCGGACGGACGCGTAGCACCTAGCCACCCACCCCCCCCCCCCCAAAAAGGACGACGACAATATAAGTTTGCGCTTCCACGTTTCGGATTGAAATATCTGGCGGCCCCAATTCCAGCCCTGCAAAATCTCTCTTCTCCATCGTCCCCTTCCGTGCCCAGATTGCTCAAATCCCTAATTCACCGCCAACCCTCGAATCACCCCTCGTCTCGTCTCTTTCCCCACCGTTCTCCACCTCTGTGTCGGACGACAACGACGAATACGACGGTCGCGTTCACCACCGCACCGGAGCTACCTCATCTATGCCCTCTTCCACTGCACCGGGTGGTCCACCGACAACGTCGGCCGCCGCAACCGATGTGCCTCACAGACACCGAGTTCCACCGCATCAGGTGCGCTTCACCGATGCCGTCTCCCAGCTCACCGGGGCTACTTCACCGAGCACATCGTCGCACCTCCGCCCCCCGAGGCCGTTGGGGCTTCACCAATGGTCTCGTCCACCGCATCGTAGCGCTCCGCTGCCACTCAAGATCTGCATCCGTGCGCGGCCAGCCAACGCCAGCGCATCACCCTCAACGGCTCTGAAGTGACCCGCACTCTAGCTAGGCGAGCATGCCCAAACGCTGGCCCGAACTAGGTATCCACACATCACTCCCTTGTGCACTGTTCCGACGATGTTTGGATATCCTTTCACTTCTCTCTTAGCTTACACGCCTATGCAACTCTGACCTTATGTAACGCCCGGATAATTTGACTACAGTAAAACTCTCCTAATGATGCCATGACATCTGCGATTACTGTTACTAATCTCGGGGTAATTCGAAACCATGTCAAATTCAAACTTAAATTTAAAGTCGACAATAAAAGTTTTCAAATATTAAAAATAAAATGTTCGGGCTATGTCTATTATTGCATTGGTAATTATGGTGAAGTAAACACATTTTTATAAAATGCCTAACTGCTTTTGAATGAATTAAAACAGAAAAGAAATAGTAAAAGAAAATACAAAGGGGAAAAACAAACAGAAAAAAAAAGAAAAGAAAGAGAAAGGCCCCCCACTGCGCTTCGGCCCAGCAGGCCGGCCCATTCGGCCGCAGGCCCAACCGGCCTCCCCCCCACTCCCCCTTATCCACTCACCACCTCGCCCCACTCCACCGACACCCCCACTTCCCCCCCGCACAAAATATCTCCCCCCTCTCTCCCGATTGGATCGGGATCGGAGGAGGTCGCCGTCGCCGTCGACGCCCGGAGCTCACCCCCCCCCCTCGCCGGCCTGCATCCTCTTCGCCGCACCGTCCCCATCTCTCCACCTCGACCCCCGCTGCCCCAGTCCCTACAGGCACCCGGTGAGGCCCCCGGCCTCTTCCTCCCCCTCGTCCCCGTCGATGCGGTCGTGCTCCTCCGCGTGCTCACCCGCAGCGCTCGCCTGCTGTCGCTTCCTCCCGCGTGCGCACGCCCGACCACACGCTCGCGGTCACCAGGCCCCGGCTGCGCCCGCTCAACCTCGCGCGCTCCCGTGCGCCCCGGCCAGCCGCCGCTGCCTGCGCCGTCCGCTTCGCCCTGTCGTCGCCCCGTCCACGGCCTCGCCTCGCCTCCCCTGTTGACCGGCTGCTACCCTCGTCCGCTGCTGCCCACGAACCTCCGCCGCGGCCCCGCGCTCTCTCTTGCACCCGCTTGCGCCGGTCACCGCTCGCCTGGCCTCGCCCCCTCGCCCCGCATCGCCATCTCCGGCCTCCCCGTGACGCCCAGGCCGCGCCCGCTTGCCCCCCCCCCTCGCGCCTGGCTGGCCATGGCCGCGCCCGTGGCCTCTTCCCCCTGTCGCGTGGTCGGCCCGGCCCCGCCGCTCGCCGGAGCTGGCCGGCCCTTCCCTTACGGGCACCCGCATGCTCACGGGGCTTCGCCCCAGCAACCGCGCCCGTTAGCGCTAACCCAGCACCCGCAAGGCCCCCAGGGCCAATGACAACTGGGCCCATGCCCAGAACGTTTAAAAAAATTAAAATAATAAAATAAAAATGAATTAATAAAATTAATAATTAATTAGTTAATTAATTAGTGAATTAATTAAGTTAATTAATCATGTTTAAATTAACTAATCTCTAATTAACCTAAACAGTGTATGACAGGTGGGTCCCACTGGACCCACTGGTCAGGTTGACCAAGTCAACCCTGTTGACTGCTGATGTCAGCATGACATCATGCTGATGTCATTAATCTGTTTTTCGAATTAATTTAAATAATTAATTAAATTCCAGAAATTATTAAAATCTTTAGAAAATCATATCTTTTAATCCGTAACTCGGATGAAAATACTTTCTACATGAAAGTTGCTCAGAATGACGAGACGAAGCCGGATACGCAGCCCGTTCGTCCGCCACGCAGCCCTAACATGTCAAACTCGCAACTTTCCCCCTCCGGCTCCTCTGCCCGAAAACACGAAACACCGGGGATACTTTCCCGGATGTTATCCCCCTTCACCGGTATCACCTACTACCGCGTTAGGGCACCTCTAACGTCGTTACTTGTCATGTCATGCATCACTATGCATATGCTTGCTTATATATTTATTGTTTCTCCCCCCTCTTCTCTCGATAGACACCGAGGCCGACGCCGCTGCTACCCAGTACGACTACGGTGTTGACGACCCCTCTCTCTTGCCAGAGCAACCAGGCAAGCCCCCCCTTTGATCACCAGATATCGCCTACTCTTCTCTATACTGCTTGCATTAGAGTAGGGTAGCTTGTTACTGCTTCCCGTTAATCCTATACTGATGCATAGCCTATCCTTGATACTACTGTTGTTACCTTTACCTGCAATCCTAATGCCTTAGTATAGGATGCTAGTTTATCATCAGTGGCCCTACATTCCTGTCCGTCTGCCATGCTATACTATCGGGCCGTGATCACTCGGGAGGTGACCACGGGTATATTCTATATACTTTATACACGATACATGTGGTGATTAAAGACGGGTCGGCTCGTAGGAGCACCCGCGAGTGGATCTTTGAGGCGGAGCGACAGGGCAGGTTCAGACCACCTAGGAGAGAGGTGGGCCTGGCCCTGGTCAGCGTTCGCGGATACTTAACACGCTAAACGAGATCTGGGTATTTGATCTGAGTCTGGCCATCTGGCTTATACGCACTAACCATCTACGCGGGAGTAGTTATGGGTATCCCGGCGTCATGGTATCAGCCGAAGCCTTCGTGACGTCAGCGACTGAGCGGCGCGCGCCGGATTGGAACGTAAGCCTGCTCTTGTATTAAGGGGGCTAGTTCTGCTTCCGGCCGCGTTCGCAACGTGCAGGTGTGCTAAGGGCGATGGGCCCAGACCCCTGTGCGCTTAGGTTTAGACCGGCGTGCTGACCTCTCTGTTGTGCCTAGGTGGGGCTGCGACGTGTTGATCTTCCGAGGCCGGGCATGACCCAGGAAAGTGTGTCCGGCCAAATGGGATCGAGCGTGTTGGGGTATGTGGTGCACCCCTGCAGGGAAGTTAATCTATTTGAATAGCCGTGATCTTCGGTAACAGGACGATTTGGAGTTGTACCTTGACCTTATGACAACTAGAACCGGATACTTAATAAAACACACCCTTCCAAGTGCCAGATACAACCGGTGGTCGCTCTCTCACAGGGCGACGAGGGGAGGATCATCGGTTAGGGTTATTCTATGCGATGCTACTTGGAGGTCTTCAGTCTACTCTCTTCTACATGTTGCAAGACGGAGGCTGCCAGAAGCGTAGTCTTCGAAAGGACTAGCTATCCCCCTCTTATTCCGGCATTCTGCAGTTCAGTCCACATATGATAGCCTTATTCCAGTTGATACCAATGCATACATATGTAGTGTAGCTCCTTGCTTGCGAGTACTTTGGATGAGTACTCACGGTTGCTTTCTCCCTCTTTTTCCCTATCCCTTCTACCTGGTTGTCGCAACCAGATGTTGGAGCCCAGGATCCAGACGCCACCGTCGATGACGACTCCTACTACACCGGAGGTGCCTACTACTACGTGATGCCCGCTGACGACGACCAGGAGTAGTTTAGGAGGATCCCAGGCAGGAGGCCTGCGCCTCTTTCGATCTGTACCCCAGTTTGTGCTAGCCTTCTTAAGGCAAACTTGTTTAACTTATGTCTGTACTCAGATATTGTTGCTTCCGCTGACTCGTCTATGATCGAGCTCTTGTATTCGAGCCCTCGAGGCCCCTGGCTTGTAATATGATGCTTGTATGACTTATTTTACTTGTAGAGTTGTGTTGTGATATCTTCCCGTGAGTCCCTGATCTTGATCGTACATGTTTGCATGTATGATTAGTGTACGATTAAATCAGGGGCGGCACAAGTTGGTATCAGAGCCGACTGCCTGTAGGAATTCCCCTTCCACACTCCTTGGCCGAAGTTGAGTCTAGACATTACAAAAACTTTTACTAACATGGCTGTGTGCCTTACGGGCCCACATCGCCATCTGGGTGGTATTAGGCTCTTTTACTCCTCGATCCTTACTCTGGGACACTGAACTCTCTCCTACTCGGGTTAAACGATTTTACTAACTCTAACACTAGGATCCCGTGACCACGTTCACCCCAAAGTTGGATAAGCCCTAGTTATTCTTTAGAGTAGTACTTGAACATTATCCACATTGTCATTTGACTCCTGTGAAAACATCTTTGTTTTCAGATGGAACCCACGAGGCAGGTCATGCGCCACACGACGGCCATTGGTGCCTCAGGATCACCTGCTGTGTTAGTTGAGATGATGACCTATCTGGGTTATCGCTGGCACCCTGAGTACACCGTCTATGAGGAGTATCAGGACTTCAACCAGGAGCAGTACCGTGCCATCGTCCACCTCTACTCTCGGGAGTATGACTCCACTACCGTGCTGCACACTGCTCATGGTGTTGGAGTGACTATCGATATGGCGGTCCATGATGCTACTTATGCTGCTCTGACACGTCTTCGTGGAGAGTATCAGGAGTTGGACACCTCCCCCTTCTGGCACATTGCTATCGCATCCGATGTTGGTGCGGAGGGATACTACACTGCTGCCTACTCCACTGTCACCCGAGAGCCCTTCTACCATCAGAACCTGGTTCTGCATGCTGATGGGCTGGATAGAGCTAACCGAGCTCTTCGCCACGAGTTGTACACCACCCGTCAGCACCTGTATCGTGCTCTGACGCTGTTGCACCCCTCTGTCCGCTCTGGTGATCTGTCGCGTTCTGCGATCTACCCTGCCCGGACCGTGATGCCCCAGGGCATCGGCTGGCCAAATGTGGGAGGCTACTCTCCTGCATTGGGCCCTCTCCTGCCCCCTGCGCATCGGGTTCCGCACCAGAGTATCCGCGGACCCCAGGCTACTCGCGTGGAGGTCTTCCCTTCGCGTCACTACCAGCTAGCGGGCTACACCTACCTCCGCAGTACCGCATGGGACTGACGTAGACTTTCTTATTAGTGTTAGATGCATTCGCCGCGAGCCTGTGTGCCGCCTATGATGTCTTAGCCTATGTACTGAACGCTGTGTAACGAACTCTATGCATGATCTCTTTTGTAAGATATGCCGACTGCTTTCGTTGTGTATGTTTCATCATGAATGATTCTTGTTTTTGCAAATTTCTCAATGCTGAACTATCCCTGTTAAATATTAGCAGGATGGTTAGACCAGGTGGTCATGGTGGCAACGCCCCACCACCGCCTGAGTACATGGCTGGGATGATGCAACAGTTTGAGCTGAATCGTCAGTTCATGGAGAATATTATGGCTCAGTTTCCTCGCCCCAATATGAACCAGCAGCCAACCCAAGTGACTCTGCAAGATTTCATGCGCCTCAACCCAACCGTGTACCGCAGCTCAACTCAGCCTCTGGATGCTGACGACTGGCTCCGTGACATCACCTATGAGATGGAGTCTGCTGATGTAGCCCCTGCCAGCTATGTCACCTTTGCTTCCTTCTTCCTGAAAGGACCCGCGGCTCAATGGTGGGACAGCCACAGGCGTACTCTGCCAGCTGGAACAATCATCACCTAGCCAGACTTCCAAGCTGCCTTCCGTGCTCGCTTCATTCCTCAGGGAGTCATGGACCGGAAGAAGCGTGAGTTCCGCAACCTCACCCAAGGCAACAAAACTGTGGAAGCTTACCAGCGGGAGTTTCTTGACTTGTCCCGCTATGCTGAAGAAGACATTGCAACTGATGCACGCAAACAGGAGAAGTTCCGTGATGGCCTTCAAGCTGACATCAAGCTCGCACTTCTAGTGCATGACTTTGCTGATTTCGCTACTCTGGTGAACAAAGCCATCAATGTCGAAACTGGACTGCAGGAATACCAGAGCGCTCACAGGCGCAACCGTGACATGGGCTCATCTTCGGGCCCGTCCTCGCAAAAGCGCAAGATATGGATTCCCAACAGCATGTACCAGCCGAATGCACCCACCCCAAGGCAGACCTATGCTGCACCTCGTCTGCCTGCTCCTCCAACTAGGCAGCCAAGACTTCCAGCTCCACCACCACAAGCTCCTGTTCCCACTCCCAATAATGGTCTCTGCTACAAGTGTGGTCAGCCAGGTCACCATGCTAGGGATTGCAATCAGAACCAGAATCAACTGGCCCTCCCAGCAACTGGCCGTGGAAGCAACCAGCCTCACCACAACAATGCCAAGTCTTATGGTCGTGTTCATGCCAACCACGTTGATCTTAATGAAGTTCTAGACCAGCCTGCTACCGTGATGGGTACACTCCTCGTAAATTCAGTACCAGCATCTGTTTTATTTGATACAGGAGCATCACATTCATTCATATCAGCTGAGTTTGCATTCATGCATGGCATTAAATACGAAGAGATGAACACTGCGATTGTGGTACACACTCCTGCGGGCCAGTGTCAAACCTCTATGGTTAGTCACGATGTTCCCGTTGAAATTGAAGGGCTGGAATTCCTTGCCTCTCCCATCGTACTGAAGTCCTGTAGCATCGACCTCATTCTGGGAATGGATTGGTTGAAAGCGCATACTGCTTCTATAGTTTGTGCCACTAAGGTCGTCCATCTGCTACACCCTTCTGACGAAATAATAGCTTACCAAGCTCATCTAGTTCAGAACGCCGAGGCACGACTTTATGCCTTGAACGTGTTGAACGCTGCACCACTCGAGGGCATTGAAAAAATTCCCGTCGTTCGTGAATTCCAAGACGTCTTCCCAGAAGAACTTCCAGGGATTCCCCCTGCTAGAGCTGTCGAGTTCATCATCGACTTGAAACCCGGCACCACCCCTATAGCTAAACGACCCTATAAGATGCCGCCGCATGAACTCATCGAGCTTAAGGAGGAAATCGACAAATCTCTTGTCAAAGGTTTCATTCGCCCAAGTTGCTCTCCTTGGGGAGCACCTTCTCTCTTTGTTAAGAAGAAGGATGGGACAAACCGATTAGTCCAAGACTACCATCCTATAAACCAAGCTACCATTCAGAATAAATACCCACTTCCTCGGATCAATGATCTTTATGATCAGCTGGCTGGCTCATCAGTGTTCTCCAAACTCGACTTGAGGTTGGGTTACCACCAGATCCGTGTTCGTGAAGAGGACATCCCAAAAACCGCCTTCGTGACTCGGTATGGGTCATACGAGTACACCGTCATGTCATTCGGCTTAACGAATGCTCCGGCCACCTTCTCTCGTCTGATGAATTATATATTCATGGATTACCTCAACAAGTTCGTCGTGGTTTATCTGGACGATATCCTTGTATTTTCCAAGAATGAGGAAGAACATGCTGGACATCTGCGTCTTGTGCTGGAGAAGCTTCGAGAACATCAACTGTATGCTAAGTATTCCAAGTGTGAATTCTGGCTCCCCGAAGTAACCTATCTTGGGCATGTCATCTCCAAGGATGGTATTGCCGTCAACCCTGAACGAGTTCAGGCTATTCTCGATTGGACTCCTCCGAAGAACGTCAAGCAAGTCCGAAGTTTTCTCGGTCTCGCCAGCTATTGCCGTCGATTCGTCGAGAACTTCTCCAAGATTGCCAGGCCTCTGACTAATCTGTTGCATAAGGGTGTCAAGTTTGACTGGACAGACAAGTGTCAGGAAAGTTTCCAGGCGCTCAAATACAAGTTGACTTCTGCCCCCGTACTTGCTCCACCTGATACGAAGGACTTCGTCATTTACTGCGACGCTTCCCGTCAAGGATTAGGCTGTGTCCTAATGCAAGAGCGCAGAGTGATTGCTTATGCCTCTCGTCAACTGCGCCCTCACGAAGAAAACTACCCAGTTCACGACCTCGAGCTTGCTGCTGTCATTCATGCACTGAAGCAGTGGCGACATTACCTTCTCGGTAATCGTTGCGAGATCTTCACCGACCATCAAAGTCTGAAGTATCTGTTTACTCAGCCAGATTTGAACCTACGCCAGCAAAGATGGATGGAGACTGTTGCAGACTTTGACGTGGGTATATCCTATACCCCCGGCAAGGCTAATGTAATGGCTGATGCCTTGAGCCGCAAGTCTTACTGCAACCACCTCCAGGTCCACAAAGTTCAGCCCTCGCTTGCCGAAGAATTTAGAAGGCTGAACCTCCATATTGTTCCTCTGGGATCACTCGCTCCCCCTCCCGAAGGTTTCCCCAAACGGAACCTCCATGTTGTTTCCAAGGGTTCTCTCAATACCCTGGTTGCGAAACCAGATCTTGTGGACACCATCAAATGGATACAGAAATGTGACGATGAAGTCCTCAAGATTAAGCGCGACCTCAAAAAAAGAAAGCCCTCATTCTTCACTGTTGCTGACGATGGCGCCTTGTATTTCAAAGGCCGCCTAGTGGTACCATGTTCGAAGAAAAACCTGGATAAGACTAAAAGGGTTATGCAAGAAGCTCGTGATACTCCTCTGTCCATCCATCCTGGTAGTACGAAGATGTACCAGGATATTCGTCAAAGATTCTGGTGGTCTAATATGAAGCAGGACATTGCTCGTTATGTTGCTGAGTGTGACGTTTGTCGCCGAATCAAAGCAGAGCATCAAAGGCCTGCCGGAACTCTGCAACCTATCTCTATTCCTGAATGGAAATGGGACCATGTTGAAATGGACTTCGTCACTGGATTTCCCAAATCTTAGAAAGGTAATGATGCTATTCTTGTCGTCATTGACCGGCTTTCCAAAGTTGCCCATTTTCTGGCGGTCAAAGAGACAATCACTGCTAGTCAGCTTGCTACTCTCTACATGGCCAAAATTGTTTCACTTCACGGTATCCCACTGGTTATCAGTTCAGACCGTGGCAGTTTATTCACTTCAAGGTTTTGGGCGAGTTTCCAAGAAGCTATGGGAACTCATCTGTCGTTCAGTACTGCATTTCATCCTCAGTCGCAAGGCCAGGTTGAACGTGTCAACCAAGTTCTCGAAGACATGCTTCGAGCTTGTGTAATATCATTCGGCAAGAAATGGGAGGAATCTCTTCCATATGCCGAGTTCTCTTATAATAATAGCTATCAAGCTAGTCTGAAGATGTCCCCCTTCGAAGTGCTATATGGACAAAAGTGTCGAACCCCTCTGAACTGGTCAGAAACTGGGGAACGTCCACTCTTCGGTCCGGATATTATCCAACAGGCCGAAGAACAAGTTCGCATTATTCGCGAGAATCTCAAGATTGCTCAGTCACGTCAGAAAAGTCAGTATGACCGTCATCACCAAGACATGGTCTATCAACCTGGCGAAAAGGCTTATCTTCGAGTTACCCCAATGAAGGGTGCTCACCGCTTCGGGATCAAGGGCAAGCTAGCTCCTCGCTATATCGGTCCCTTCACTATTCTCGAAAGGCGTGGAAAGGTGGCATATCAACTGGAGCTTCCGCCGAACCTTTCTCAGGTTCACGATGTGTTCCATGTGTCACAACTCCGCCGTTGCTTCAAGGATCCAATCCGAGCGGTAGATCATGAAGTGCTCGAATTGCAACAGGACCTCTCTTATAAAGAGCATCCGGTCCGCATCCTTGACCAAGCTGAGCGCCGCACACGTCAGAAGGCGATCAAATTCCTCAAAGTCCAGTGGTCGAATCACTCTGAAGACGAAGCCACTTGGGAACGCGAGGATCGCCTACGTGATGAATACCCCGCGTTGTTTCCTTCTACCTCCTAAATCTCGGGATGAGATTTCTTGTAGTGGAGGAGATTTGTAACGCCCGGATAATTTGGCTACAGTAAAACTCTCCTAATGATGCCATGACATCTGCGATTACTGTTACTAATCTCGGGGTAATTCGAAACCGTGTCAAATTCAAACTTAAATTTAAAGTCGAAAATAAAAGTTTTCAAATATTAAAAATAAAATGTTCGGGCTATGTCTATTATTGCATCGGTAATTATGGTGAAGTAAACACATTTTTATAAAATGCCTAACTGCTTTTGAATGAATTAAAACAGAAAAGAAATAGTAAAAGAAAATACAAAGGGGAAAAACAAACAGAAAAAAAAGAAAGGAAAGAGAAAGGCCCCCCACTGGGCTTCGGCCCAGCAGGCCGGCCCATTCGGCCGCAGGCCCAACCGGCCTCCCCCCACTCCCCCTTATCCACTCACCACCTCGCCCCACTCCACCGACACCCCCACTTCCCCCCCGCACAAAATATCTCCCCCCTCTCTCCCGATTGGATCGGGATCGGAGGAGGTCGCCGTCGCCCGGAGCTCACCCCCCCCCCTCGCCGGCCTGCATCCTCTTCGCCGCACCGTCCCCATCTCTCCACCTCGACCCCCGCTGCCCCAGTCCCTACAGGCACCCGGTGAGGCCCCCGGCCTCTTCCTCCCCCTCGTCCCCGTCGACGCGGTCGTGCTCCTCCACGTGCTCACCCGCAGCGCTCGCCTGCTGCCGCTTCCTCCCGCGTGCGCACGCCCGACCACACGCTCGCGGCCACCAGGCCTCGGCCGCGCCCGCTCAACCTCGCGCGTGCCCATGCGCCCCGGCCAGCCGCCGCTGCCTGCGCCGTCCGCTTCGCCTTGCCGTCGCCCCGTGCACGGCCTCGCCTCGCCTCCCCTGTTGACCGGCTGCTACCCTCGTCCGCTGCTGCCCACGAACCTCCGCCGCGGCCCCGCGCTCTCTCTTGCACCCGCCCGCGCCAGTCACCGCTCGCCTGGCCTCGCCCCCTCGCCCCGCATCGCCATCTCCGGCCTCCCCGTGACGCCCACTGGACCCATCTCCGGCCTCCTCATGTTTAAATTAACTAATCTCTAATTAACCTAAACAGTGTATGACAGGTGGGTCCCACTGGACCCACTGGTCAGGTTGACCAAGTCAACCCTGTTGACTGCTGATGTCAGCATGACATCATGCTGATGTCATTAATCTGTTTTTCGAATTAATTTAAATAATTAATTAAATTCCAGAAATTATTAAAATCTTTAGAAAATCATATCTTTTAATCCGTAACTCGGATGAAAATACTTTCTACATGAAAGTTGCTCAGAATGACGAGACGAAGCCGGATACGCAGCCCGTTCGTCCGCCACGCAGCCCTAACATGTCAAACTCGCAACTTTCCCCCTCCGGCTCCTCTGCCCGAAAACACGAAACACCGGGGATACTTTCCCGGATGTTATCCCCCTTCACCGGTATCACCTACTACCGCGTTAGGGCACCTCTAACGTCGTTACTTGTCATGTCATGCATCACTATGCATATGCTTGCTTATATATTTATTGTTTCTCCCCCTTCTTCTCTCGATAGACACCGAGGCCGACGCCGCTGCTACCCAGTACGACTACGGTGTTGACGACCCCTCTCTCTTGCCAGAGCAACCAGGCAAGCCCCCCCTTTGATCACCAGATATCGCCTACTCTTCTCTATACTGCTTGCATTAGAGTAGGGTAGCTTGTTACTGCTTCCCGTTAATCCTATACTGATGCATAGCCTGTCCTTGCTACTACTGTTGTTACCTTTACCTGCAATCCTAATGCTTAGTATAGGATGCTAGTTTATCATCAGTGGCCCTACATCCTTGTCCGTCTGCCATGCTATACTATCGGGCCGTGATCACTCGGGAGTTGATCACGGGTATATACTATATACTTTATACATGATACATGTGGTGACTAAAGACGGGTCGGCTTGAGGAGCACCCGCGAGTGGATCTTTGAGGCGGAGCGACAGGGCAGGTTCCGACCACCTAGGAGAGAGGTGGGCCTAGCCCTGGTCGACGTTCGCGGATACTTAACACGCTTAACGAGATCTGGATATTTAATCTGAGTCTGGCCATTTGGTCTATACGCACTAACCATCTACGCGGGAGTAGTTATGGGTATCCCGGCGTCGTGGTATCAGCCGAAGCCTTCGTGACGTCAGCGACTGAGTGGCGCGCGCCGGATTGGACTGGAACGCCACTAGGCTAGTTCTGCTTCCGGCCGCGTTCGCAACGTGCAGGTGTGCTAAGGGCGATGGGCCCAGACCCCTGTGCGCTTAGGTTTAGACCGGCGTGCTGACCTCTCTGTTGTGCCTAGGTCGGGATGCGACGTGTTGATCTTCCGAGGCCGGGCATGACCCAGGAAAGTGTGTCCGGCCAAATGGGATCGAGCGTGTTGGGTTATGTGGTGCACCCTTGCAGGGAAGTTAATCTATTCGAATAGCCGTGATCTTCGGTAACAGGACGACTTGGAGTTGTACCTTGACCTTATGACAACTAGAACCGGATACTTAATAAAACACACCCTTCCAAGTGCCAGATACAACCGGTGATCGCTCTCTCACAGGGCGACGAGGAGAGGATCATCGGTTAGGATTATGCTATACGATGCTACTTGGAGGTCTTCATTCTACTCTCTTCTACTTGCTGCAAGGCGGAGGCTGCCAGAAGCGTAGTCTTCGACAGGATTAGCTATCCCCCCCTCTTATTCTGGCTTTCTGCAGCTCAGTCCACCGATATGGCCCTTTTCACATTTACCCATGCATATGTAGTGTAGCTCCTTGCTTGTGAGTACTTTGGATGAGTACTCACGGTTGCTTTCTCCCTCTTTTTCCCTATCCCTTCTACCTGGTTGTCGCAACCAGATGTTGGAGCCCAGGATCTAGACGCCACCGTCGACGACGACTCCTACTACACCGGAGGTGCCTACTACTACGTGATGCCCGCTGACGACGACCAAGAGTAGTTTAGGAGGATCCCAGGCAGGAGGCATGCGCCTCTTTCGATCTGTACCCCAGTTTGTGCTAGCCTTCTTAAGGCAAACTTGTTTAACTTATGTCTGTACTCAGATATTGTTGCTTCCGCTGACTCGTCTATGATCGAGCTCTTGTATTCGAGCCCTCGAGGCCCCTGGCTTGTAATATGATGCTTGTATGACTTATTTTACTTGTAGAGTTGTGTTGTGATATCTTCCCGTGAGTCCCTGATCTTGATCGTACACGTTTGCGTGTATGATTAGTGTACGATTAAATCGGGGGCGGCACACCTTAACTCTTATTTCTTCTGGAGATATCATCTGAAACAAGCAAATCCATATTTTAGCGAAGCATGACGGCACTACGGGATCTGGTACACATCCTGCACACCCGTATAACCTTGTAAGTATCTGTCCTCCGGTACAACATCAAGGTCGATTCCTCTTATTTGATCAACCATTCGCCATGTCAAAAATGCAGAGGGGGTGCAAGGAGCACAAGGCCTACACTTCCAAGCAAGTGGTAACATGGACTTGTACATGGAACATCCCAAGCGCAAGCAGAGCTGCAGTGAGCCTGTACAACGAGCTAGCGTAAGTCCCTGCATTTCATTTAATTCGTACTGGCATTCGTGTATGATTTGTGTGCAGTGGCTGATCCACGACTTCAAGTTACCAAGGGCGAACATTTAACTTAAAAAATACGAAGGCACTTGCACTCCTGAAATCAACATAACTTGAGAAATGTGAAGCTACATGCACTTTGAAAACCAGCTAATGATCCAAAGTAGTTCAGATTATAAACACTAAATGATGCAAGCACCAAAAAACACAAAATGCAACATGGTGTACAAGGACTACAAACATGGTTTGTACCTGCTTGAATTATTCGTTCTCTGGCTGAAAATATCGAAGTGTAATTGCATGTATAACCAGTGCGCAAACTGCATATCAATATATCTATCCTGCACAAGTATGCCAATAGTTTCAAACAAAAAATTAGAAAAGTATTTATGATGTGTTGTCATGATACGGGGACTTTCTGGTAGATGGCCTCGGCGTTTCCTCAAGCTATGAAAATTCACTATAATTTGCTTGTCATCAATGCCTGCAAATCTTTGTCTCTCTCAACATAGTAGATCATCATTAGACACTAAATCCTTCAATGATCTTGCAAAATGCTTGCATTAGATCCCTCATTAGACACTATATGTTCATCACCAGGAGCATGTAAAATGTTTGCATCAAATCCTTCATTAGCAGTCTGTTCATTAGACACTTCAGGCTCAAGAACAACATGAGCTTGTATGTTTGCACCGGAAACTTGATTAGATACATCAGATTCAGTCAGTTCAGTATTGATTGGGGGAGTTATAAAATAAGTAGAAATTGGTTTCATTTTCCCATAGATTCCCTACATACAAGCAGTTTTACAACACCGTCAGGTTTAACTATTGGCCAGAAATTGAAGAGTTGAATTAGATATAATCAGGGATGTGATGTACCTGCTCGTTGCACATGCTACTCTTGCAAGCTGCGACTGTCCGTTTGTGCAAGCTCGATGCCATGCCCGTGCTGCCGCCGCTGCCTCCCACACACGCTACACCCAGGGTTGGATCTTCATCTTCTTGTCCTTTTGTTCGCTTGAAGCCCGGCGACCGCCCTCCAACGAGGGTGCGAGTAAGTGCTGTGTCGGTCTGTCCAGCGGCGGCTAGGTTAGGAGCAAACTAGACTGGAGGCTGGAGCGAATGAATTGGTATTTTTCCTACTATTGATCAATATGGGAGGCGCTCGTTTGGGCCGCGAGCCTGCTATAGGGCCTGCCTTGCACTTATGTTATTGGCCCATCCAAATTGAAACATTTTTCTTCATTCTTTACATTGCCTGCTCGTGCGTTGGGACGAACAAAACTAGCGTGGGCCAACCTGGACGACTCAAACTAGGTGCACACTTTCCAGCCACCTGAGGCGGCCGCCCATACCAGCCCCTATGGTGGCGTCGCCCCTTTTTGTGTGTATGATTGGATAGTGAAAAATATTCTAGTGGCGCTTTTGATTTACCCACAGAATGGTTGAATTGCTTGTTTCTATGAACCGAGTTCACCAATAATGTGAAGGATGACAGTCTTTTCATCCTATTGTAGATTGCTTAGATCTTGATATGTCAAAAGTAATCGCATAAAATATACAGTAAAAGCCAATGTGATGTGTTTGGCTACAACTAGTCTGACTACACGTCCTCATATAACATATCAAGGACGCACCATCTTACCAGATTAACCATTCGACTTACCCATGTAGTGTGGGAAGAAAGAAGTATTGGGACTGCGTATCCAAGCAATTGATTCCATGGACTCCTTCGTACAACCTTGTAAGCGAAAAATAAGTTGCAGTGTGCCTGTACAAAGAACTAGCGTAAGTTCAGTTACCTGCTTCTCGGAATTTTAGTTAGTCACTTATTGCAAAATTGTTTAATTACGTTGCTTGGCTTAATTTAGTTTGCTACTGATTACATAATGGCACAGCCTGTTAATCATATTGTAGACTGCGCCTATCTATGTGTTTGATACTTACTGTTAAGAATTACCTGTTTGCCTTAACTTAAATATCTACTTGTTTGTTTAACTGCGTTGCTGCTGCAACAACGGGTTACAATGATGTTAATAACTACTTTTCAGCATCCAATTGAAACTCTTTAATTCCTTGTTTGTTGTTATAACTCCCAGTTGAGATGTTTTGCTAACTTCAACTTTTCTGAATCCAATCGAAACTTTAATGGCAAAACAGGTTAGCCCAAGATCAAAGAGCGAGGTCCCCATGGACGTTGCATCATCCCACAGCAGTGGCACCGACATAATCGTGCATTATGAATTGCCAACTGCTGATGCTCTAGAGGCTAAACTAGTGGTAGAAAGAGATTCTGCTTCTGCACTTAGAGATGAAGTTGACATGTTGAGGAAGCAAACAACACAATCACAAGCAGTACTCAAGACAACCATTAAATATTTGGTGGATTTCAAAACGAAGCAAGCTGAGACTGACCAGATTGTTAAGGTCCTGAAGGAAAAAAGGAAATTAAATTCCTACTTGGTATATCATAGGTGAAATGTTCTTTCCATAGTTAAATAACCTTTGTGTTGTCTGTTCATGTAATCAATCAAATCATTTGTTTTAGAGATCATGTAATAATTGTTTTTTATGTTTGTAATTTTATTTGAGCACAAGTCTGTATTAATTGATAAGACTCGGAGACATTTCATTTGGATTGCTGTGCCAGACCTACAAATATGCCAATCGGGCTGAATGTGCATTCAGCAATAGTAGTATAGATTGACCATAAGTGGCACGCATCGGAAAGGGCCAAGATGCTGGCTAAAAAAGGATGTTGTTGTAGCCAAAAAAAAGTACAGCGGCCTGGCTTATGTATGTTAGTTGATATTATTGATCCATATACTCTATAAGTGTTTATATGTCTGTTAGTTCTGTACATTCTTGGTTGATTGACTCGGTATTTGAATCTTGATACATCGCTTGTGTACATATCTAAATGGGAGTACACATTATGCTGCGTGTGACATTTGAGTTGGACATGAAGTGTTCCAAATATTCGAATTCACCTTAAACTGGATTCTAGTTTATGAATTTGAGTATCGGCATTTGTAAACCATATTCATATATGACAGTGGAATACATCTTTCTCGTCCTTTTGAAGATATATAAAAACACATAGAATGATTTATAAAGATTCATATAGGAATACAAAATGGATTCGAATTTAGTTGCAAGGGTAAACGTGGATGCTTATTGTCCCAAAATTCGAAAGAAACAACAAATGTCCACTCCCACATCGGCTGCCCGAAGCCAAGTGTTTGGGAGATGGAAATTACTATCTACCAATTACACGGACAATCCATCGGCCTGATTTCCACTGCTCTAAATAGGGGTAGGTTAGTAACTTCAATTAGACGTGACACGACCGCCTCTGAGCCCATTCCGACACGGTGGGCATCAAACATGGGCGGCAAAACTCATTTGATTCAAGCTCGTCCGAAAGACCTCCATGGGTGTTCGATTCATCACAATGTAACTAGATGATTGACTCTAGTGCAAGTGGGAGACTGTTGGAAATATGCCCTAGAGGCAATAATAAAATGATTATTATATTTCCTTGTTCATGATAATTGTCTATTATCCATGCTATAATTCTATTATCCGGAAATTGTAATACATGTGTGAATACATAGACCACAATGCGTCCCTAGTGAGCCTCTAGTTGACTAGCTCATTGATCAACAGATAGTCATGGTTTCCTGGCTATGGACATGGGGATGTCATTGATAACGAGATCACATCATTAGGAGAATGATGTGATGGACAAGACCCAAACCTAAGCATAGCACAAAGATCGTGTAGTTCGTTTGCTGTAGCTTTTCTGGATGTCAAGTATCATTTCCTTAGACCATGAGATTGTGCAACTCCCGGATGCCGTAGGAGTGCCTTGGGTGTGCCAAACGTCACAACTTAACTGGGTGACTATAAAGGTACATTACAAGTATCTCCGAAAGTGTCTGTTGGGTTGGCACGAATCGAGACTGGGATTTGTCACTCCGTATGACGGAGAGGTATCTCTGGGCCCAGTCGGTAATGCATCATCATAATGAGCTCAATGTGATCAAGTGGTTGATCACGGGATCATGCATTACGGTACGAGTAAAGTGACTTGCCGATAACGAGACTGAACAAGGTATTGGGATACTGACGATCGGGTCTCGGGCAAGTAACGTACCGATTGACAAAGGAAATTGAGTACGGGATTGATTAGGCCTCGACATCGTGGTTCATCTGATGAGATCATCGAGGAGCATGTGGGAGCCAACATGGGTATCCAGATCCCGCTGTTGGTTATTGACCAGAGAGTCGTCTCGGTCATGTCTGCTTGTCTCCCGAACCCGTAGGGTCTACACACTTAAGGTTCGGTGACGCTAGGGTTGTATAGATATGAGTATGCAGTAATCCGAAAGTTGTTCGGAGTCCCGGATGAGATCCTGGACGTGACGAGGAGTTCCGGAATGGTCCGGAGGTGAAGAACTATATATAGGAAGTGTAGTTTCGGCCATCGGGAAAGTTTCGGGGTCACCGGTATTGTACCGGGACCACCGGATGAGTCCCGGGGGTCCATCGGGTGGGGCCACCCATCCCGGAGGGCCCCATGGGCTTAAGTGGGGAGGGGAACCAGCCCATAGTGGGCTGGTGCGCCCCCCCCCCTTGGGCCCCCCATGCGCCTAGGGTTGGGAACCCTAGAGGAGGGGGCGCCTCCACTTGCCTTGGGGCTACTCCACCCCTTGGCCGCCGCCCCCCCTAGGAGATCCCATCTCCTAGGGCCGGCGCACCCCCCTAGGGGGCCTATATAAAGGGGGGAGAGGGAGGGCAGCCGGACCTCAAGCCTTGGCGCCTCCCTCTCCCCTGCTACACCTCTCCCTCTCGCAGAAGCTCGGCGAAGCCCTGCTGCGTTCACTGCTGCATCCACCACCACGCCGTCGTGCTGCTGGATCTTCTTCAACCTATCCTTCCCCCTTTTTGGATCAAGAAGGAGGAGACGTCATCCGCTCCGTACGTGTGTTGAACGCGGAGGTGCCGTCCGTTCGGCACTTGGTCATCGGTGATTTGAATCACGGCGAGTACGACTCCATCATCCCCGTTCTCTTGAACGCTTCCGCTCGTGATCTACAACGGTATGTAGATGCACTCTCCTCTCATTGCTAGATGACTCCATAGATTGATCTTGGTGAAACGTAGGAAAATTTTTTGTTTTCTGCAACGTTCCCCAACAGTGGTATCAGAGCTAGGTCTATGCGTAGTTACTATGCACGAGTAGAACACAAAGTAGTTGTGGGCATCGATATTGTCAATTTGCTTGTCGTTACTAGTCTTGTCTTGATTCGGCGGCATCGTGGGATGAAGCGGCCCGGACCAACCTTACACGTACGCTTACATGAGACCGGTTCCACCGATTGACATGCACTAGTTGCATAAGGTGGCTGGCGGGTGTCTGTCTCTCCCACTTTAGTCGGATCGGATTCGATGAACAGGGTCCTTATGAAGGGTAAATAGAAATTGGCAATTCACGTTGTGGTTTTGGCATAGGTAAGAAACGTTCTTGCTAGAAACCTATAGCAGCCACGTAAAAAACTTGCAACAACAATTAGAGGACGTCTAACTTGTTTTTGCAGCAAGTGTTTCGTGATGTGATATGGCCAAAAGTTGTGATGAATGATGAATGATATATGTGATGTATGAGATTGATCATGTTCTTGTAATAGGAATCACGACTTGCATGTCGATGAGTATGACAACCGGCAGGAGCCATAGGAGTTGTCTTTATTTATTGATGACCTATGTGTCAACATAAACGTCATGTAATTACTTTACTTTATTGCTAAAGCGTTAGCCATAGTAGTAGAAGTAATAGTTGGCGAGCAACTTCATGGAGACATGATGATGGAGATCATGGTATCATGCCGGTGACAAGATGATCATGGAGCCCCAAGATGGAGATCAAAGGAGCCATATGATATTGGCCATATCATGTCACTATTATTTGATTGCATGTGATGTTTATCATGTTTTTGCATCTTGTTTACTTAGAACGACGGTAGTAAATAAGATGATCCCTCATAATAATTTCAAGAAAGTGTTCCCCCTAACTGTGCGCCGTTGCGACAGTTCGTTGTTTCGAAGCACCACGTGATGATCGGGTGTGATAGATTCCAACGTTCACATACAACGGGTGTAAGACAGATTTACACACGCAATACACTTAGGTTGACTTGACGAGCCTAGCATGTACAGGCATGGCCTCGGAACACAGAAGACCGAAAGGTCAAGCATGAGTTGTATAGAAGATACGATCAACATGAAGATGTTCACCGATGTTGACTAGTCCGTCTCACGTGATGATCGGACACGGCCTAGTCAACTCGGATCATGTTATACTTAGATGACTGGAGGGATGTCTATCTAAGTGGGAGTTCATTGAATAATTTGATTAGATGAACTTAATTATCATGAACTTAGTCTAAAATCTTTACAATATGTCTTGTAGATCAAATGGCCAACGTTGTCCTCAACTTCAACGTGTTCCTAGAGAAAACCAAGTTGAAAGACGATGGCAGCAATTATACGGACTGGGTCCGGAACCTGAGGATCATCCTCATAGCTGCCAAGAAAGATTATGTCCTACAAGCACCCCTAGGTGACGCACCCGTCCCACAGAACCAAGACGTTATGAACGCTTGGCAGACACGTGCTGATGATTACTCCCTCGTTCAGTGCGGCATGCTTTACAGCTTAGAACCGGGGCTCCAAAAACGTTTTGAGCGACACAGAGCATATGAGATGTTCGAAGAGCTGAAAATGGTTTTCCAAGCTCATGCCCGGGTCGAGAGATATGAAGTCTCCGACAAGTTCTTCAGCTGTAAGATGGAGGAAAATAGTTCTGTCAGTGAGCACATACTCACAATGTCTGGGTTACATAACCGCTTGACTCAGATGGGAGTTAATCTCCCGGATGACGCAGTCATTGACAGAATCCTTCAGTCGCTTCCACCAAGCTACAAGAGCTTTGTGATGAACTTCAATATGCAGGGGATGGAAAAGACCATTCCTGAATTATTTGCAATGCTAAAATCAGCAGAGGTAGAAGTCAAAAAGGAACATCAAGTGTTGATGGTGAATAAAACCACTAAGTTCAAGAAAGGCAAGGGTAAGAAGAACTTCAAGAAGGACGGCAAGGGAGTTGCCGCGCCCGGTAAGCAAGCTACCGGGAAGAAGCCAAAGAATGGACCCAAGCCCGAGACTAAGTGTTTTTATTGCAAGGGAAGTGGTCACTGGAAGCGGAACTGCCCCAAATACTTAGCAGACAAGAAGGCCGGCATCACGAAAGGTATATGTGATATACATGTAATTGATGTGTACCTTACCAGTACTCGTAGTAGCTCCTGGGTATTTGATACCGGTGCGGTTGCTCACATTTGTAACTCAAAGCAAGAGCTGCGGAATAAGCGGAGACTGGTGAAGGACGAGATGACGATGCGCGTCGGGAATGGTTCCAAGGTCGATGTGATCTCCGTCGGCACGCTACCTCTACATTTACCTACGGAATTAGTTTTAAACCTCAATAATTGTTATTTAGTGCCAGCTTTGAGCATGAACATTGTATCAGGATCTCGTTTAATACGAGATGGCTACTCATTTAAATCCGAGAATAATGGTTGTTCTATTTATATGAGAGATATGTTTTATGGTCATGCTTCGATGGTGAATGGTTTATTCTTAATGAATCTCGAACGTAATGCTACACATGTTCATAGTGTGAATACCAAAAGATGTAAGGTTGATAATGATAGTCCCACATACTTGTGGCACTGCCGCCTTGGTCACATAGGTGTCAAACGCATGAAGAAGCTCCATGCAGATGGACTTTTAGAGTCTCTTGATTATGAATCATTTGACACGTGCGAACCATGCCTCATGGGTAGAATGACCAAGACTCCGTTCTCAGGAACAATGGAGTGAGCAACCAACTTATTGGAAATCATACATACTGATGTGTGCGGTCCAATGAGCGTTGAGGCTCGCGGTGGCTATCGTTATGTTCTCACCCTCACTGATGACTTGAGTAGATATGGGTATGTCTACTTAATGAAACATAAGTCTGAGACCTTTGAAAAGTTCAAGGAATTTCAGAGTAGGTTGAGAATCAACATGACAGGAAAATCAAGTTCTTGCGATCAGATCGTGGGGGAGAATACTTGAGTCACGAATTTGGCACACACTTAAGAAAATGTGGAATAGTTTCACAACTCACACCGCCTGGAACACCTCAGCGTAATGGTGTGTCCGAATGTCGTAATCGCACTCTATTAGATATGGTGCGATCTATGATGTCTCTTACCGATTTACCGCTGTCATTTTGGGGCTATGCTTTAGAGACTGCCGCATTCACTTTAAATAGGGCACCGTCGAAATCCGTTGAGATGACACCGTATGAATTATGGTTTGGGAAGAAACCTAAGTTGTCATTTCTAAAAGTTTGGGGATGCGATGCTTATGTCAAGAAACTTCAGCCTGAAAAGCTCGAACCCAAGTCGGAAAAATGCGTCTTCATAGGATACCCTAAAGAAACTATTGGGTATACCTTCTACCTCAGATCCGAAGGCAAAATCTTTGTTGCCAAGAATGGATCCTTTCTAGAGAAGGAGTTTCTCTCAAAAGAAGTAAGTGGGAGGAAAGTAGAGCTTGATGAAGTACTGCCTCTTGAAGCGGAGAGTAGCGCAGCTCAGGAAAATGTTCCTGTGGTGCCTGCACCAATTAGAGAGGAAGTTAATGATGATGATCAAGATACTTCGGATCAAGCTCCTATTGAACTTCGAAGGTCCACAAGGACACGTTCCGCACCAGAGTGGTACGGCAACCCTGTCTTGGAAATCATGTTGTTAGACAACGGTGAACCTTCAAACTATGAGGAAGCGATGGCGGGCCCGGATTCCGACAAATGGCTGGAAGCCATGAAATCCGAGATAGGATCCATGTATGAAAACAAAGTATGGACTTTGACTAACTTGCCCGATGATCGGCGAGCCATAGAAAATAAATGGATCTTTAAGAAGAAGACAGACGCGGATGGTAATGTGACCATCTATAAAGCTCGGCTTGTCGCTAAGGGTTATCGACAAGTTCAAGGGGTTGACTACGATGAGACTTTATCACCTGTAGCGAAGCTGAAGTCCGTCCGAATCATGTTAGCAATTGCCGCATTCTATGATTATGAGATATGGCAAATGGACGTCAAAACGGCATTCCTTAATGGTTTCCTTAAGGAAGAATTGTATATGATGCAGCCGGAAGGTTTTGTCGATCCTAAGAATGCTGACAAGGTGTGCAAGCTCCAGTGCTCGATTTATGGGCTGGTGCAAGCATCTCGGAGTTGGAACATTCGCTTTGATGAGATGATCAAAGCGTTTGGGTTTATGCAGACTTATGGAGAAGCCTGCGTTTACAAGAAAGTGAGTGGGAGCTTTGTAGCATTTCTCATATTATATGTAGATGACATACTTTTGATGGGAAATGATATAGAACTTTTGGATAGCATTAAGGCCTACTTGAATAAGAGTTTTTCAATGAAGGACCTTGGAGAAGCTGCTTATATATTAGGCATCAAGATCTATAGAGATAGATCGAGACGCCTCATCGGTCTTTCACAAAGTACGTACCTTGACAAGATATTGAAGAAGTTCAATATGGATCAGTCTAAGAAGGGGTTCTTGCCTGTGTTGCAAGGTGTGAAATTGAGCTCAGCTCAATGTCCGACCACGGCAGAAGATATAGAAGAGATGAGTGTCATCCCCTATGCCTCAGCCATAGGGTCTATTATGTATGCCATGCTGTGTACCAAACCTGATGTAAACCTTGCCGTAAGTTTGGTAGGTAGGTACCAAAGTAATCCTGGCAAGGAACACTGGACAGCGGTCAAGAATATCCTGAAGTACCTAAAAAGGACTAAGGAAATGTTTCTCGTTTATGGAGGTGACGAAGAGCTCGTCGTAAAGGGTTACGTCGACGCTAGCTTCGACACAGATCTGGATGACTCTAAGTCACAAACCGGATACATGTATATTTTGAATGGTGGGGCAGTAAGCTGGTGCAGTTGCAAGCAAAGCGTTGTGGCGGGATCTACATGTGAAGCGGAGTACATGGCAGCCTCGGAGGCAGCACACGAAGCAGTCTGGGTGAAGGAGTTCATTACCGACCTAGGAGTCATACCCAATGCGTCGGGCCCGATGACTCTCTTCTGTGACAACACTGGAGCTATTGCCCTTGCCAAGGAGCCCAGGTTTCACAGGAAGACCAGGCATATCAAGCGTCGCTTCAACTCCATTCGTGAAAGTGTTCAAAATGGAGACATAGAGGTTTGTAAAGTACATACGGACCTGAATGTAGCAGATCCGTTGACTAAACCTCTCTCTAGAGCAAAACATGATCAACACCAGAATTCCATGGGTGTTCGATTCATCACAATGTAACTAGATGATTGACTCTAGTGCAAGTGGGAGACTGTTGGAAATATGCCCTAGAGGCAATAATAAAATGATTATTATATCTCCTTGTTCATGATAATTGTCTATTATCCATGCTATAATTGTATTATCCGGAAATTGTAATACATGTGTGAATACATAGACCACAATGCGTCCCTAGTGAGCCTCTAGTTGACTAGCTCATTGATCAACAGATAGTCATGGTTTCCTGGCTATGGACATGGGGATGTCATTGATAACGAGATCACATCATTAGGAGAATGATGTGATGGACAAGACCCAAACCTAAGCATAGCACAAAGATCGTGTAGTTCGTTTGCTGTAGCTTTTCTGGATGTCAAGTATCATTTCCTTAGACCATGAGATTGTGCAACTCCCGGATGCCGTAGGAGTGCCTTGGGTGTGCCAAACGTCACAACTTAACTGGGTGACTATAAAGGTACATTACAAGTATCTCCGAAAGTGTCTGTTGGGTTGGCATGAATCGAGACTGGGATTTGTCACTCCGTATGACGGAGAGGTATCTCTGGGCCCACTCGGTAATGCATCATCATAATGAGCTCAATGTGATCAAGTGGTTGATCACGGGATCATGCATTACGGTACGAGTAAAGTGACTTGCCGGTAACGAGACTGAACAAGGTATTGGGATACTGACGATCGGGTCTCGGGCAAGTAACGTACCGATTGACAAAGGAAATTGAGTACGGGATTGATTAGGCCTCGACATCGTGGTTCATATGATGAGATCATCGAGGAGCATGTGGGAGCCAACATGGGTATCCAGATCCCGCTGTTGGTTATTGACCAGAGAGTCGTCTCGGTCATGTCTGCTTGTCTCCCGAACCCGTAGGGTCTACACACTTAAGGTTCGGTGACGCTAGGGTTGTATAGATATGAGTATGCAGTAATCCGAAAGTTGTTCGGAGTCCCGGATGAGATCCTGGACGTGACGAGGAGTTCCGGAATGGTCCGGAGGTGAAGAACTATATATAGGAAGTGTAGTTTCGGCCATCGGGAAAGTTTCGGGGTCACCGGTATTGTACCGGGACCACCGGATGAGTCCCGGGGGTCCACCGGGTGGGGCCACCCATCCCGGAGGGCCCCATGGGCTTAAGTGGGGAGGGGAACCAGCCCATAGTGGGCTGGTGCGCCCCCCCTTGGGCCCCCCATGCGCCTAGGGTTGGGAACCCTAGAGGAGGGGGCGCCTCCACTTGCCTTGGGGGCTACTCCACCCCTTGGCCGCCGCCCCCCCTAGGAGATCCCATCTCCTAGGGCCGGCGCACCCCCCTAGGGGGCCTATATAAAGGGGGGAGAGGGAGGGCAGCCGGACCTCAAGCCTTGGCGCCTCCCTCTCCCCTGCTACACCTCTCCCTCTCGCAGAAGCTCGGCGAAGCCCTGCTGCGTTCACTGCTGCATCCACCACCACGCCGTCGTGCTGCTGGATCTTCTTCAACCTGTCCTTCCCCCTTGCTGGATCAAGAAGGAGGAGACGTCATCCGCTCCATACGTGTGTTGAACGCGGAGGTGCCATCCGTTCGGCACTTGGTCATCGGTGATTTGAATCACGGCGAGTACGACTCCATCATCCCCGTTCTCTTGAACGCTTCCGCTCGTGATCTACAAGGGTATGTAGATGCACTCTCCTCTCGTTGCTAGATGACTCCATAGATTGATCTTGGTGAAACATAGGAAAAAAAATTGTTTTCTGCAACGTTCCCCAACAAAAACACCCTCTCCTCGTCCGAAATAGATGTAGGCTAATATTTTAAATAGGGGCAGATGTGTAACTTCCATCAAACGTGACACGGCCTCCCTACCTGTCAGCCCCGTTCATACACCGTCGGCGGCAAAATACCCTCTCCTCGCCCGAAATAGTTACCGGCAAATATTTGGGAGATGCGAGATTACCGTCATATCCCCAACCGACGAGACGTCCAAATTTGAAACGGGGGATAAGTTCGTAACTTTCCCGTATTTCAGACAGGCGCGTCCCAAAAACATGGTTCCCCGTGCCTCCCCCTCCATTTTCCCATTCATACACCGTCCGCGCTAGAACACCCCATTCCCACACCAGCCCCCGTCCGCCACCCCATCCATCGCCGCCGTCCTCCACCACATCCATCGCCGCCGTCCTCCACCATGCCGGAGCGCCTACCAAGACCGCGTCGTCCACTACTAGAGATGGACATTTCTCATCCATGGCGATGGACCAATAGCCTTGCATCGCGTCCTCTTGCTTCATCGGCGTCGTCGTCCTCTTTGTCGGGGCCGCTCACACGACCTTCTCTTCACCGCAACGGGACTTATCCCCCGATGCACCCGTCTACCGTCGCAGATCTGCTTCAACGCCACCGACAGCCATCGCACCCCCGATGCCTACACGGCGCCGCAAGAGAGGTGGTACTTCATATCTCCTCAACTTTTTGATCTCAACCAGAAAATAGATCTTAACTTGGTTACTCTACTATCTTTTCAGCTATGCGGACGCGGATGGCGAGATGCTTGCCGAGTATGGTGCAATTGATGCCATGGAGCCCCTTCCCCAGGAGACCGTCGGGTGCAAGCTGGACATGGAGGCGGCGGGGGAGATCGACAAGCACCAACCGTAGTAGTACTCTTTGTTTTGTTTAATTAGGAGCACCGGTCTTTAATTTGTTAGAGTAATGTTTAGGTCAGCTAGCTTTGTTTAATTGCTGAACTTGCTCGATTAAGAAGTTAGTCTTCTTTGTGTACCCAAATTATGCAATGACGTGGATGACCACTGTAACCAGGGAAATTCAAACCAAATTTTTTGACATTCAAACTCAACACACACGGGTTAAGCTATCTGAATCGTTTGTGATGTTCACATATCGTACATAGTTCTGAATAAGGGACCGTGTCTGATAACACTTTGCGCGCCAGTTTTTTCGCTGAAGCGATTCCAAATTTTCGGCTTCCGCGAAAATATCTACCTCCCCGCCCCTTCCCCTTACCAAAAGCCACATTTCCCCTGTTTCCGCCTTCCTTTCCAAGTTGAAACCTTCACTCCTTGTTTACAGCGCCGCCTCCTCGCCGGCGACCCTCCTCCACGCTGCTCGGCCTCGCCTATCCAGGCAGGTAATCCACACCCGACCCCCATCCTCCTTCTTCTTCCATATCCCACATGCCCCGACCGCCGGTGCGACACCTTCCACTCAAATCACCGACCCCTCCACCAAATAAGCGCCGCCCTAAGCCATGGTGTGTGCAGTATAGCCAGGATCCCAAGGACCATTTGGCAGCGGAGAAGCAAATCCCGGCCGCACGCGCGGATGAGGTCGCGATAGCTGCCATTCATGTCGAACCCCAGATCTTGGAGGAGCACCTCGCCGTCGAGGCCACCGTCGACACCTCGTGCGTCGACGACGCGATGCGGTTGGCTGTTTGGTTCAATTCTGCAATGCGATGTTCAATTGTTGTGGGTGCATTCTTTTATTGTATACCACGTGAGAAATAAATCTAATTTGGATGTACTAAATACATGAGAAACAAATACAATTGCTATATTTCCAAGTTGTTAAGCATGCTTGGTTTGGTTAACTGTCTGATCTTCTATTAGGAGTATGTTATACTGTGCAATGTGGTGCTCAGTTAATATTTGGTTCATTTGTTGTGGTGTTTAGCTAACTTCTTGGTTCAACTCTACACTGCGATGTTCAATTATCGTGGGTAGAATTTTGTATTGTTGTGCATGTGAGGAATAAATCGAATTTGGCTGCATTTAATACATGAGAAATATATACAAGTGCTATATTTCCCAGTTCTTAATCATGCTTGGTTTGGATAAATGGGTTTTCCATGTGGCTTGAATTAATCTGATAAATCTGCAATGTGCTTATTTTTCATCAACATATTTTACTGATAGCATGCGAACTCTTACTTAACCTGATGGCTAACTGATGAGGACCTCTATCACTAACTACCTTATATGTGTTGCAGGGAAATAATGGGAAGCACTGAGGTTTACAATCGAGGTTAGCACATGCATGATCCGTTATCTAATAGCACATTATTGGGCAATTGCAGGAGTCATTCTAATATTTAGGTTTTTAACAATTTGGTCTTGCACATGTAGGTCCTGCTGTTAGAGGTTTTGACCCACTGTTCGACCCTTTTTGCATATGGGGAAATGAGTTGTCCATGAATATCAGTCAAGTCAAAGAAACTCAGAAAGATTGTTAGGATAAAGAAACTAGCGACAAAAAACAACACGATCTTTGTCTGCACAATGAAGAAGACATCAGTTCACTACAGGATGGTACTAACTATTATACCTTGCCTTTTTTATTCCTTTGCGCAATTTCCAATATGGAGAAGATATTTATGCGCATTCTTGTTTTCAGGCCTTTCCAAAACAGTTCACTGATGATTACCTCTCAAACCACCTATATGGCCAGGAGGCGAGGAAGGTATTCATACAACACCCATGGTTCAATATTGAAGTGTTCCTGAAGAGAACGAAGGATGGATTGTTAATCATCCACAGGCACTGGCCTAAAGTTACAAAGACTTTCAACATCAATGAAGGCTCAATATTCGCTTTCTGCTTCAGTAGTTTTCCAGATTAGATACATCTGTCTATGTACCGTCTATGATGCTAATTTCGAAAGGTTATAGATGTTGCCTGTGAAACTTGGTCCTGGTGTAGTTGTGTAATGGGGTAGCTGAGTGCTGAAGCTATATGATGTTGTACTCTGATGTATTTCAATTATGAAAATGAAATATATTGTGTGCTCAATATGAAATGTCAATTAGATTAATAAATGGATTATGAATAATCGGATAATTAGCCTGCTAATTGGGTTTTGCTATTGCAAACGGTTGTTCAAAAAATACCATGGGCGATGACCTCAGGCAACGCACACAGTTTCTATGAATAAACCGTGTTGGATTAATGAACAATCACACACGATTTTTTCTTGAAAACTGTTTGTGTTAGGCCACCTTGCGCAAACGTTTACCACATAAAAACTATGTGTGATGGACAGCCTTTACCACATAGTTTCTTCTACGAACCGTGTGTGATGCATTCAATAACGCAAACGATTTAACAGGAAAAATTGTGTGTGATGTACCTGTGAACATAAACGTTTTCCGTGTGGTATGTACATACGAACGGAAACGTTTAGCGGGGACTGACTGTGTGGGATGTACTTGCGACCGGAAACAATTTCGCCGTATAATTGTTTTTTTAGCTTTACTGTATGTATTTCTGTATTTGATCGCTCGCCGGTCGCACGCGACCTCATTTTGCCGAGCGTGTGTGCCAGGAGGGCATATTCCCGATTCTGGGTCGTGTGAGAAGGACCCCCCTATTGTCCACACTCACTTGGCGACGGTTCCAAATGTCATCGCGGAAAGGGGTTAAAAATCGTTTGCATAGGACCGATGCGTACCAGTGTTTGTTCAAATGCATCAACAAATTCAGCATCGAACAACTCACAAGTAACTGAAGGAAGATCTGAAGCATCTATTGGCGGTTAAGGGGCAAGGGTAATATTTGAACTTTTCTAATGAGAACTACTACTGCATTTGAACTATTTTAAACTATACATGCGGCTATTTTAATGTGCGGACTTAAAAAAAATGGGGTCGGATGTATATAAGCAGTGTTGGATGGGCGGCTCTCGCATCCGTGGACTACCCCCCCCCCCCCCCCCCCCCCCCCCCCCACCCCCTAGCCAGCCCCAGCCCCCCACGTGAATTCTGAACCACAATGTGTGTGCTTCCCACAAAAGAAAGGAAAAACTAATGTACTATAAATGATGCACCATGGTGGCATCCAAACAAGCAAAAACTCCACTTAACTCCTGCCTTGCCTCTGTAGTTCCATAAGTATGTTTTGCATCAGAATTACTACCCCGGTGTTAACATCCCGAATTTAGCGACACATTACGGTCGAATATCATCAATTATATTCACAACTACAATGGAATATAAGTGTTTCCCTAAACTGAAGAAACGTCAACTCTTGGCATAATTAACAATTTAACATTACAGCAAATATTCCTATAAAGCTTATAAAAACGCATATATGTAGATCCTTAATTGTTAATGTGCTAAACCAGTACTATAGCTGCAATTGATGCATGTGGACTGAGATTCCAAAAGTTCCAGTATATGTTAGGGAGATCTCTATGTTAGACGTTCAACAAGAGTATGTGTTTTGATATGTTAGATATTCAACAGGAGAGTGTGACTAGCTATGCTCCTGGAGTTCACAGTCCGCTCTCAGAGAATCTGAGTCAGGTTGTGTGTTCCCCATATCTCTGGTCTTGTGCAGAAGAAATGTCCCCGCAACAATCGTCACAAACCCACACACCTCACTTGCTATCTGTGTTGCATTCTGAGAGTCCCAGTCCTGCGATAGTAAAGTAGCAACCATCAAATGCTATCTAGTCGCATTCATAAGTCAATACTACGTACCAATTTATTCAAGTCCTTAATATGATAGAGGATTTACAAAGGAATTTCGAGTCAATATCACTAGTTCATAGTGCTGCATTTCAGAATGGTTATGTAGTATCGTAGTGAACACATTTTCAAATAGGAATTCATGTGAAACTTCCATATCTTGTCTTCATGAAATGGGAAAATGGCTAACTAGAAAATTTTGCATTCATGAAACTGCTAAAAACTATTGCATTCATGAAACTACAAAAGGAAACGATATGTGCATCACCTTGTACATGATCATGTTCGCAAGAATAGTAAGAATGGTGAACATCACATAATATACAGGCGCGACCACAGCTGTATTGAATGAATCCAAGGCCTGAAAATAACACAAGGGAAAAGTTGTTGTTGCAAATATATTGTAACGCCGTGCTCGAAAGATGCAAATTACTCACATATATCAGCAAATGTAAAACTAAAGCAAGTAGAACTTGTGAGATTCTTACAGAAGCACTAAGCCTTTCATCACAAGTGCTAAAGAAGCTATGAAAACTTCTAGCTCACAAATGTGCGCTAAAAAAGCTTTAACTCAAATCAGTATGTTCTATAATCATTTCTTTTATGCAACACAAACTTTAGAATGCTTAGACGTCTGCAATGAGATATTTCAGACGAGGTAAGAGCAGTATATTGTGCACACCATTCAGAGATGGGATTTGTCGCCGCAAAGTGCAAGGTTCAGTACACTACTTGTACTTTCCTTTAAAAAAGTACGGTGCTTGTACACTCATCAGTAGAGTACTACTTTCCAAGTAATTACCATTTTACAAACAGGAGAACTGCAAAATTGATGTCTGAGATTGTAGACATGCTTAAAAAGATTGCTAACCATCAAACTTTACTTCTCAGAAAATGTCCTGGGTGAATGGCAATCGGCAAGCATCCTTTGTTAACAGACCTATTACCATGGGAATTACAACCATTGCACATTCAATGTAGTTTGGGATGCAAGCAGGAGCCTACATACACCAGCATACAAGTATAATAAAAGTCAACCCAGTATAGCTTTTATTTTAGATCCACATAGGACTGACTTTTGATATACTTGTATGTGGGCTTCGTGGAATGCCCGCTTGCATCCTTCGGTTTGTCTGTAGTTGTTCTAGTGATAAGAATATTGGCAATTCCATTTCAATTTTTTTTTGCGGAATACTGTAGGTTAGGCCCTGAAGTAATGCAATTCATATGTATGGCAGTATACTTCAGTTGATTGAATATGACGGGAGAGCTTACCTTGTTTAAATAATTCAGCTGCACTAAACAGCATATAATCACAACAGAAATAAAGAACCATGTTTGGATGTAGACAAATTGGTTCACTCCGTTAAATGAGAGCTTTAAAGCAATGGCCACTGCTTTAACACTGATAACCTGTTCCAAATATAGCACTTCATCAGGGCGTTCTAAATCAATTTGAACAGCTCAAGTCCTGGTATGATGTATTGTAAACCTACCGTAAGAGACCCGAATAGTGAACATATTGCAACATACGCGAGCATTTTTCTTTGCTCGGTATGGTGAACAACCCAGAACATTAAAACAAGTGCAAGAGCTACAGCCAAGCAAGAATAGACTATGAAACCTGCCAGCACAGATTATAGTTGTGTGTCAAAAATGGATTTGATAACATAAATATTATACTGAAAAAGCGGGATAGAAAACATAGCCACAAACATAAAGACTGTTGCACAAAGGGAAACAACTTCCCTCAGATACTTTCTTGGTGGTGTAACACCATATACTTTTTACGGATGTATTCCCACAGATATAGTGCATATAAACATAGATGGTATTAAATCCAGTAGAATGACACAGCATGTCTTGTCCACAAAAACAAGTAACGAATTGAAACTGTTAACTTAGAAACTTATTCCTGTATGTAGCATTTTGTTTCTTAAAGCCAATGCAGTAGCACTGCCATCCATTAAAAGAATGAACAATAGCAAACACTACAAGGGACCAAGCACAAAAGGAGCGGCTAACAGAAGGATATTCTTTTTGTTGAATTATATAGCCAAGATATTCCTGAGACCTACTTGGGAAAAATATGAAACTAACTGGAAAACTCTGGTGAAAGTTAGAAAATATTACTGCATACTCCCTCCGCCCGGAAAAACTTGTCCCAAGCTTTTCCATCAAATAGATGTATCTAGCACTAACTTGGTGCTAGATACATCCATTTAAGGGACAAATTTTTTTGGACGGAGGGAGTATGATGGTAAATTGGCTATAAAGCAAACTATATTATTAAGGACACATGGTCACAATGAACATTCATTCAAAGGGAAACTAAGAGAAATAGCAGCTAGAATTATTTAAGGACTTGAAAAGAGATACCTGGTTCAGTTGCGAGTTGCCATATTTCGCTAACTGAATCAATCCTTCTTTCCATCGGGGCATGCAAAACTATATCAACTGAACCAACAACACATAATGCACAACCAACCACGCCAAACATATGCAACCTCTCATTCAAAATGAAGTGTGCTAGCACTGCGCTGCATGAACAAAAGAGAATTAAGGAAACATTCTACTATCAGTTCACCGGAATTGTGGCTTAGAAAGGATGGCATGTGGAAAACCTAAATATGATGCTCAATGCTCCCAGAGGAGTAACAAGTATTGCTGGCGCAAATGCATATGCTGCAAAATTGGCCACCTCGCCCAGAATCACTGCAAGAAATAATAGAGCGATAAACATTACTTCAAGCCTACATCATATCAGAAAATATTGTTCATTCCAAATAAAACTATAGTAAAACTAGGTTCCTGTGTTCTAGTATTGTGAGGAGGTGATCCATCCTTCTTCTCATAAATGGTATAAGCACGGACACTATCCGTACCTGACATCTAATGCCCGATGTAAAAACTACCAAACTACACATCTATTCGAAGATATTTGTGTGGGAACAAAAGTCAGTTTTTTCGTGGGGTATTGCCCCACAAAGAAAAGACAATTGGGTTAGTATCTCTACTGAGTGCCTTTGCTGTAACGCCAACGCATAAAAAAACAACTCAATGTAAGTGATACTTACTAGTTACCATTCCTATCCACCATAACGGTTCATACAAGTATGAGTAGCCTCCAGAACCTATAAATCATGAGGATAAAAAACGTAGATTAATTACTAATGGATTAAATGCAGAATAAATATTTAAACTTTATCATTAAATCACCTTGTATGCGAGAAAAAAATATTGAAATAGATATAGGAGGGAGGCACAACCTGCTCTTACCCCAACGTCCCCAGCTTTCTTCAGGCCAATCTTCTTGATCACAAAGCTAGATCCAATAAAAGCACTTGATGATGTGGCTAATGCAAAGCCCCTTAAATTGTCTAGAGACATCACCATGTTTGGCAGTCTATTGGCAATCAACTACAAAATTCAACACGTATCCTACATAAGAAATAGGTTTACATTTGTTAAACCATTTATAAATGTTCAAATTGAACGTATTCACTAGAACACTAGGACCTTGTGTTCTTTTAATTGGGATTTTCAGGAACAGGTCCATATAGAAATGTAGAAGATCACGATGAGATATTATGAGAATTAACAGATATGCATCCAAAGTCTTAAAATTATAAGTAAAGTAATCAGAAACTGTGGGCTGTCACAAAAATCGCAACACTAAGATGGCAATACAAGAACAATACGCAACCTGCTACTGATAGAGAACCTGGCGTCCTCAAGAAGTTGTTTCAGTTTTTCGCTATTTCAGAAAAGTATTGGGATAAAATGGCAGCTCCAGCTCACGTATGTATATAGCCTAGAAGAGAAACTCGTACATGCAAATGGAAACGTCCAGGCATAAAAAAAAATTCCTACACATAAAGGCAAATGAAATGACTGTTTGTACAACGACATAACCAATCCAAAGGAGGCAAACCATCATTCACACCAAATGTCTTGTGTCGAACTTTGTAAAAAGAAGTATAAAGACTGAAAGACATACACAATGTAGTATAGGGGGCGGCAAACCATCCTAATCACTCAAAGGAACCAGGACAACAAAAGTAAAGGTACTCCACTAATTTGCTGAACCTTAGTTGCAGGACTGCTTAGTTGTACCACCAGAAATTCTCAAAACGGGGTTCCAGATTTTGAACAGGAGTGCGGCACACACAAATCATGAGAATATGATTCGTTTCTACTTGGAAGCCACGTACAGTATGTTTCACGCCATTCACGGGTGCTTTTTTGTTCCTGGACAGGAGGGGCGGATTTAGTGTGCGGAGACGTGGGTTCAGTTGAACCCCAAAACGTTCAGCCTAACTGACACCGATCGAGATCGATTTGCGCTCTCCGGAAGTAAGTACGTAGGCAATCTAACTAGATGAGTACCCAAAGGAAGCTAGGGTTCCTTACCGAGAAAAGGTGAAACCGATCCGAGCCCGTGCGGAGCCGCCGCCGCCGCCGCCGGACCCCGCGACGAGAGATGATTCGGCGGAAGGTGGCGGCTGGGAGTTGCCGTGTCCAGTCGCCGGCACCGCTGACGGTGGGGCGCAACTGATTTACGACTGGGGATTTGGTGTGGTGTGGTCTGGTGTGGGGAGTTGGCGGAGAGGATGAGCAGCGTGGGGAGGGAAGAATCGAAGAACCGTCGGGCGTCGGGCGGCTCCTCCACGTTCGCTGGAACGGCTCCCGCAGCCCATGCAGAAAGAGGAAAGCGGGCCCGGTACTCGATAGCCAGCTGTACTGCTCTACGAGTACGAGGAAAATTGAAACGAAATAAACCTCAAACTTTAAGTGTGAGCTGTCACGTGTAATCACGCTCACGCAGAAGATTAACTTCGCCCATTTATTCGTGCCAAAAAAGATCCGGCTAGCCATGCATGGTGACCGCCGGAAGGCTCTGTATTTCCAATTCTGAAAGAAATGCTCTATAGCGAGCTGGGTCTAATCAGTTGCTGAGAGAATCTACACCCAGGCTCCACAAATACGATAAATACCCTTTGATTTTCGGGTGTATATGCATCCCATATGAAAAAATGAATGATAATTCAAGAAAAAAGTCAAAAATGTTTGAAAGTTTCTTTTACAATAAACTTGACTTTCTTTTGCACTAGTAGTATATAATTTTTTACCAAGAAAAAACCAGCATTGACTTCAGGGCAAAAAGAAATTCATTTTCTGTTATAGCTCACTATTCACACAATTTTGACCAAAATTTTTGTCTTTTTAAAAATAAGTCAACGAGATTTTTTTGTGGAATTTCTTTTACCAGTACAATGGAAGGTCAATTTTGCTTTAAAAAATATTTTCAGAATTTATTGACTTTTTGTTTAATTTCTATTTTTTCCCATATAGGGGGTATATACATCCATAGACCAAAAGTTCCCCTCCCCTCAAATGGTCCGTACTTTCGGGAGAACGGTCTAGTGAGTGACAGGTCAAAGAGTCGTGACCCATGCAGGCTTCTCAGACCAGCCATATATGTCCTGGCTGACCGGCACCTCTATATCCAGCTCATATAGGGAACATGTATGAGGAGGCCCGGTCATGCCCGGATGCGTACACCACGTCAGACTGACGAGTGTGACCCGCTGGACACATGTCGAAACCCATCGGTCTGGTGAGGACGCATTCGTGTTGCCCCTCTAGCATGTCGCCCAAAGGGCTTAATCTGGCCATTCACTAATGGAAAAGGCCTATAGGTGGCCTCAAATTAGTGGCGGGCATAGGTAGTCACCCTTCATTGCTATTTTGGAAACGCAACAGTAGCGGGTAGCAAAACGTACCCGTCACTGTTGTTAGCCTAGCAGAGGTGGGCGAGTATAAAAACCCGCCACAAGTGAACTCTCCCAAATTTGCATGCATAATGAAAGTGAGCATTGGGGGGCAAGGATGGAACCCCGCCACTAGTACGGAGGGTATCAATGGCGGGCCCTAGCTATGCCCGCCACAGATAAATTGGGGAGACCCGCGTCAAAAATAAATTTTATATATCCAGAAGTTAGCAGTGGCAGGCAATACTTATGCTCGCCATAGATTAAAAATGTGGTGACCCGTGCAAAAAAATATCCAGAAGTTAGCAGTGGCGGGTACATTGAAGTGCCCACCATATGTAAAGCTACTTCGGGCGTGAGTGTCCTGTTTGTACATGATGTGTATCAAGTTTTTGTCGTAACAATTTTAAATATTTACAACACCCTACAGGTGTCCAATGAAGACACCATACAAAGTTTCAAACATTTTCGAACTCGTGAAATCTCTACTGCTAAAGGGGGAGTTGGTAGTTTCTCCTCACCGGTTTTATTTTCGTCTGGTTTAATTTCGCCTCACCTCCCACCATCCTTTCACTAGATTTTTCTCCCTCCCATTAAACCAGTGAGATCTTGTTTCATGCTTGCTTTGACAGGTGCGGATTAAATTCAATCATGGAAATAATATGTAATTAAGAATCCAGAGATTAAACCGTATATGCGAGATCACCTTCCTAAAAGGTAGACATGATATTTTTCTCGATAACCTTCCCAAAAATCAGATATTCCTCAATAAAAAATTCCTAACCCCGCACACTATACCATTTATTACTATTATTATCTCTACTATTATGTCACGATGAAAACTTATCTAATATAACAAAAATAACATATATTTTTTTCTTACCGTACCAAATCATACATATATTTTGATCTTAGAAAAATCATATATGTCTCTACTATTAAAGGGGAGTTGGTAGGCGGCATTCGCCCGCCCCTTGGAGGGACGCCATGGCTGGACCTAACGCTAGCACGATGCTCGAGAATCCAGGGCATGGAGCATAGTGTCAAGGATGGCCGTGGCGGCAATTGTGTTGTCGGACCTCCACGTATAGGCGTTCGTGTACACGATCATATTATATTTCTTAATCATACATAGAGCCAAACATGCTACATTCTCAAATCAAGTGGGGCCATTCAAATGTCAAGAAATTCATTAAGAAAATGTGTCATATAATACACGGTAGGCCTTGTAAAATTTAATCTACTGCAAAAGCGTTACCACAAAGACACAATCAAACAATACAAGAGGTGCCTGAAATGTGTAATATCTCTATTATCAAAGGAAATATTTACATAGTCGTTATTTGTAGCAGTCATTCATGCGAAAATAATTTGGAAATCAAATGTTGAATCAATTTGGAAACAAAAGCATTAATGCAATTAATTAGCTAGATAGTTAATTACATATGCAATTAATTGGGTTCATTTAAATAGGATTTTTGCATTGAATCAATTTGAAAACTGAGTCATTAATGCAATTCATTAATTAGGTAGATAGTTAATTATGCCTACAGATATTAGAAGTAGGGATTTTTTTTCCAATTTGGCGGATAATTAATTGGCTTGGTTGACAGTTAAGTAGGCATGGAGAGAATTAGGTAGGTACTTAATTATTTTTATAATTAATTAATTAAGTAGATAGTTATTCATGCCAAATCATTTTGAAACCGCTCGCGGACAAGGACGCTCAACATGCTCTGAGCGACATAGTCGAGCACCGCTTGCCAACATGAACAACGGCCACGATACGTCTCCGTCGTATCTATAATGCCAATATTCTATAATTATCACATGCTTTTGGTAATATTTTATGTTATTTTTGGACTAACATATTGATCCAATACCCAGTGCCAGTTCCTGTTTGTTGCACGTTTTTTGTTTTGCAGAATATTCATATCAAACAAAGTCCAAACGCGATAAAAATTTATGAAGATTTTTGAAATATATTTGTTTTTTGGGAAAAAGAATCAACGCAAGACGGTGCCTGATGGGGCCATGAGGCACCTGGGCGCGCTGAGGGGGTTGGGCGCGCCCAGATGGCTCATGGGGCCCTCGTAAGTCGGTTGCTGCCCTTCTTTCGCCGCAAGAAATATAATATCCGGAAAAAATCGTGCTAAAATTCCAGCCCAATCGGAGTTACGGATCTCCGGGAATTTAAGAAACGGTGAAGGACCAGAAACAAGAACGCGAAACCGAAGAGAACATAGAGAGGGAGAGAGGGAGATCCAATCTTGGAGGGGCTCCTGCCCTCCGAGAGCCATGGAGACCAAGGACTAGAAGGGAAACTCGTCTCCCATCTGGGGGGGCAAGGAAGAAGAAGGAGGAGGCTCTCTCCCCCTCTCTCCGGGTGGCGCCGAAACGTCGCCCGGGCAATCATGATGTGACGGTGATCTACTCCAACAACTCTGTCATCTTCACCAACACCTCCGGCACCTTCCCTTGTCTATATTTGGAGGTCCACTCTCCCGCAACCCGTTGTACCCTCTATTTAAACGTGGTGCTTTATGCTTCATATTATCATCCAATAATGTGTTTCCATCCTATGATGTTTGAGTAGATTTTTGTTGTCTTTTGGGGTACTTGGTGAATTGCTATGATTGGTTTAATTTGCTTGTGATTATGTTGCTGTCCTTTGGTGCCCATCATATGAACGCGCGTGTGGATCACACCATAGGGTTAGTTGTATGTTGATAGTTCTATGCATTGGAGGGCAAGAGTGACAGAAGCTTCTTCATACCATAGAAATTGATTCATACGGGATTAAAGGGGGACCAATCACTAGTACAGCGAGCTGCTATACAAACAGTTGTTAACCCCTTTCCGCGATGGCATTTTAAACCGTCGCCTAGTGAGTGTGGGCGATAAGGGGGGTCTTTCCCACATGACCTATAAACCGTCGGGGATAGACCCTCCGGTCACACACACTGCGCAAAATGAGCTCGTGTGCGATCAGGCTAGCCATCACATACAATATTACAGGCACAACTGTTTCCTTTGATAGGTACATCCCACACAGTGATTCCTAGGAAAATGTTTCCCTTCGTCTACACAACCCACACAGTCAATCCACGAGAAACGTTTCCATTCATCCGCATATCCCACACAGTGAATCCTAGAGAAACGTTTCCGTTTGTCTGCACATCCCACATAGTGAATCCCAGATGAACATTTTCGTTCGTATATACATCCCACATAGTTTTATGTATAGCCTCGTGTGTGATAGGTGTAATGTTCACACACGCTCTTCCTCCGTTAACCGTTTGCTTTATTCAACCATATCACAGACGATTTGATGAAGAAAATTGTATGGCATTGGGCTATCCATCACAATCGCTTTTACTACTAGAACTGTTTGCAAAGTTCCATGACCCATTTAGCAGGTTTATTAGTTTACAATTAATAATTTCAGTATTACGCAAATTCACATTTCATATCGAAGAACTATTTGCCAATTTCATATTAGGCACATAAATATATTTTAACATCACAGTACGATAGCGACCTGAAAACAGCACAATACTGTTAGGAAATATGCAACTTGTATTCCCATGGGGCCATGGGCCAATATATATATACATGTACAGGTGCAGGAAATATGCAGAAAACCCCTTATACAATGAGGTAAAGACAAAAGGCTACATGGCTATATATATACTACTCTAACACCCCCCTCAAACTCATGGTGGATGAACAACACTGAGTTTGGAGAGATAGAAGCCATGTTGTGCTCTAGTCTGGGCCTTCGTAAAGAAATCCGCCAACTGTAACTCGAAAGGCACAAACTGAAGAGCAATAACCTGATCCTGCACACCAGCGCGCACATAAAAAGTATCAACACCAATATGCTTGGCGAGCTCATGCTTCATAGGGTCACGCGCAATGCTAATAGCACCTGTACTGTTAGACAATAGCAGGGTAGGTGTAGTGAAAGAAACACCAAAATCCCGAAGTAACCACCGTAACCAAGTCACCTCTGCCGTTAAAAGAGCCATAGCTCGCAACTCAGCCTCTGCACTCGAACGGGAAACCACGGTCTGTTTCTTCATCTTCCAGGCAATGAGAGAACCACCAAGGAAAACACAGTAAGCAGAAAGTGAACGGCGATCCGAGGGATCACTAGCCCACGTAGCATCCGAAAAGGCCTAAAGCTGTAATGAACTGGAGCGAGGAAAGAATAGACGGTGAGAGATCGTGCCACGAAGATATCGAAGAACACGAAGAAGGTGACTGTAGTGAACCGAAGTGGGAGCAGAAACAAACTGACTCAAAATATGGACTGGATAAGAGATATCCGGACGAGTGACAGCTAGATAGACAAGACTCCCAACAAGATGACGATAACGCGTCGAATCAGACAAGGGGTCACCATCAGTATCACGAAGATGAACATTGAGCTCCATGGGAGTCTCAACAATGCACTCATCAGTAAGCGCAGCACGAGCAAGAAGATCCTGGATATACTTTTCTTGGGAAATAAAAAAGCCATCAGCGGCAGAAGAGACTTCTATCCAAGAAAGTACCGAAGAAGACCAAGATCAGACATAAGAAACTGCTCACTAAGACGGGCCTTCACAAAGGCAATATACTCGGGGTCGTCGCCAGTGATGATCATGTCATCGACATAGAGAAGAAGAAAAGTCCGACCACGAGCAGAAAGGTGGACAAACAACGCTGGATCATGAGCAATCGCTGAAAAACCAACGGCAGTCACCATAGAGGCAAAACGCTCAAACCAGGTGCGAGGGGCTTGCTTAAGGCCATAGAGAGAGCGACGGAGATGGCGGACCATGCCATTAGGAACAAAATACCCAGGTGGGGGATGCATGTAAACCTCCTCACGCAACTCACGATTAAGAAAGGCATTCTTGACATCAAGTTGAGACACAGACCAATGACGAACAGAGGCTACGGCAAGAAGTGTGCGAATAGTGGTCATATGGGCCACAGGAGCAAAAGTCTCATCGTAATCACGACCATGCTCCTGTTGAAAGCCACGAGCCACAAGGCGAGCTTTGTAGCGCTCAAGAGAACCATCAGAGCAAGTCTTAACCTTGTAGACCCACTTACAAGTGATCGGACGAACACCAGGAGGAAGAGAAACAAGGTCCCACGTTTCAGTGCGCTCAAGAGCAGCAAGCTGCTCTGCCATCGCAAACTGCCATTCGGGATGAACAACAGCTTGACGATAAGAAGCCGGCTCTAGAACATCAGCACCGGTGCTCGGAAAACCAAGACGATCAACAGGCGGAAGCGGAGGAGGACGTAAGCCATAAGTAGGCTGAGAGGAGGAAGATGGCACATCAGTAGACGCATCCATAGGACACAAACGACGAGTATAATACTGAGGAAAAGATGGAAAAATACGAGGAGGAATCACCGAGGTAGACTCAGGGAATGGAGATGAAGAAGTCACTGGTGATGAAGGTGGAGAATCGGGTGACATGGGAGGTGATGAAACCATGGGCGATGGTAACGGCGAATCGATAATAGGTGGAGAAGCAGGGGTAGCACGACGGATAGACAAGGGCTGAACGGGAGTGATAGGTGTGTCAGGAAAAGTGAGGAAAGATATATCCTCCACTGAAAAGGTCGAGGAAGATGGGCGCGGATAGAAGGGACGAGACTCATCAAAAGTCACATCCCGAGAAATACGCATCCGACGACCGATAGGATCCCAACAATGGTAGGCCTTATGCTCATCACTATAGCCTAAGAAGACACACTCAACAGACTGAGCGGACAGTTTGGTGCGGTCACGAGGGGCTAGAAGAACATAGCAAACACAACCAAACAAACGAAGCGTCGAGTAATCAGGAGAACGATCAAAAAGACGCTTGAAAGGAGCACCACCCTGCAGAGCAGTGGACGGCTGAAGGTTGATGAAATATGTGGAAGTGAAGACATCCTCAGCCCAAAAGTGAGGCGGAAGAGAGGCTGCAATCATCAACGCATGAGCCGTCTCAAGAAGGTGACGATGCTTGTGCTCAGCCACGCCATTCTGAGCATGATCACCAAGACAAGAGAACTGAGCAAGAGTACCCTACTCGGCAAGAAATCCACGCAACATCTTGGAGATATACTCTCCAGCAGAGTCAGCACGGAACACCCGAATAGGCGTAGAGAACTGAGTGTGAACCATGGTGGCAAAACGCTTATAGATAGATAAGACCTCACTACGAGAAGACATAAAATATATCCACGTGTGTCGAGAGAAATCATCTATAAAGATAATATAGTAGCGATGACCTCCCTTCGAGGCAAAGGGAGCTGGACCCCAAACATCAGAGTGAACAAGGTCGAAAGGACGCTGAGACACAGTATCGCCATGAGGATAAGGTAACTGGATCTGTTTACCAAGACGGCAACCCTGACAGTCTAAAGACACACCGCCGGAGATGGATCCAAGAAGGCCGCGTCGAACTAAAGAGGAGAGACGAGAGCCACACAAATGACCAAGGCGATGACGCCATTGCTGAAAAGAGCTGGTAGACAAGGCAACAGAGGTGGAGAGACTGGCGGTGGTAGCAGCGGAGGGAAGGTGAAGCCAGTCAAGCTCCCAGAGACCCTGAGAGTCACGGTGCCGGGGGCCAGCACCAAGGAGAGCACCAGTGTGATGGTCCAGAACAGAACAAGAGTCAAAGTCTAGAATGACCCGACAACTAGAGTCAACAATTTAACCACCAGAAATGAGCTGCATGGTAAGTCGAGGAACATGAGCAACATCAAGAACATGAAAAGATGAAGTGCTAAGAATGCCTCGACCATGAACCAGGAGGGAGGTACCATCAGCAGTAAGAACATGAACATGAGAATCAAGAGCATGAATAGAAGACAAGGTGGATGAATCATGAGTCATATGAAAAGATGCTCCAGTATCAAGAATCCATGGAGATGTACTTGACTGTGTAGAAGGTGGTCTCACAATGCTAGAGGAGTCAGTAGCAGAACCAACAGAACCCGTCGGTGAAGAACCAGAGTATGCAGCTAACAAGCACCGAAGGCGCATAATCTCCTACTCAGTCAGGGGCTCAACTGAAGGGGTCGATGTAGATGCACCCGACAAGGAAGAGCTGGAGGCGGTCAGCAGACCGCGAAGTCCCACAATCTCCTGCTCGGTGAAGTAGAGAGCTGAAGTAGGCGACGTAGTAGCACTGGGAGAGGAGCGGCCACCACCACCTATGGAAGCCGCCAGAGGAGGCAGTGTAGCACGACCAGTAGCATCAGCAAAGGCCGATGGAGGAGACGAGTCCGCATGTAGACAAGCACCAAGCGCCAAGGGAAGGCGCGTGTGCGATGCACGGTCGATAGAGTCATATGTACCAGCACAGCCGGTGAAAGTCGCGAGAGGTGTCGTGGAAGAGCGACATTTATCGGTGAAAGTCGTGATAGGAGTCAGTGTAGAGCAACAATCACCATGTGCAGAAGTCGTGGGAAGAGTCACGGAAGAGCAACCACCAAGACTGTTTGGAGAGAACGGTGTAGAACGACCATCACCATCTGCGGAAATTGCCATACAGGACAACTGCATAGACGGACGAGCACCAAGCACCAAGGAAAGGAACATGTGCGAGACAGGATCAGTGTAGGGAACACCGAAAACACTGTCAAAAATCATCGGAGAGCGTGCAGAAGACACCATAGTAGTTTTTTTACACAGATCAGAAGCAGTAGATGACCAATCCAGTAGAAAGAATCAGCAGATCCGGACGTGAGAGCCGGCTAGAGGAAACGGTGAAAGAGGACGAGGTAGCACCGATTCAGACCAGAGGCAGTCGTGGAGGTGCAGTAGGAAGAGCAGCACATGAGCAGTTGCACCCGTGAGCAACAACAGTAGGCTGGAGGTGCAGAAGCAGCCCTTGACGCCCAAATCGTGAAGGAAGCAGCCGGGCAGGACGGGGCCAGTGGGTTGGGTGGAGCAACAACAACAATAGCAGATGACAATCAGCGGATGGAGTGGACCCGCACAAAGCTCTTGGGTGCAGCGGACTGGGGTGCAGTAGCAGTGGGCCACGTGCTTGTGGATGCAGGAGCATGCGAACAGCAGCAGGTATGCAGTGAGCTACCTGCGTGGGGTATGGAGGGGCGTTGACCTGCAGGCGCAGCACATCCACGGGGAAGACAACGACGGCCGGTGTGAGAAGGCAGCGGTCGTGCGAGATGAGATTGGATCGGAGAGCACGAGTTGCGCGTGCCAAAAAAACCCTAAGGCTCTAATACCATGTTAGGAAATATGCAACTTGTATTCCCATGGGGCCATGGGCCAGTATATATACATGTACAGGTGCAGGAAATATACAGAAAACCCCTTATACAATGAGGTAAAGACAAAAGGCTACATGGCTATATATATATACTACTCTAACAAGTAAAACATATAGCTAGTTCACCTTCATAAGAATAATGTTAATAAAACAATATATTCATTTCCCTAATCGACTGATGCATGATCATCCAAGTTCGTCTTCTCCGCCTTTGCTTTCAGTTCAGTAAGAACCTGTTTTGCACTGACCAACTAGGAAAGTGCCTTCTCCTTCGCCAACACCATCTTAGCAAAGTCTAATTTAAAAAATCTGAGCTCATTCTCCATCTTCCTCTTTTTGCCCACATCTTAAAATATTCTTCAACCTTGACAACACTTTCTCTAAGCCTATCTCTGTTCTCTTCCTCATACATGCTCCAGAGCTTTTCTAGGCACATCTTCAAAGACTGTGGCCACTCTTGATCAACCCACTCTAGGTAAGAACACTTCCATTCATCCTATAATATTAAAATTAAATCAATAACAATTGTAGGGAAAATGGGTTTCTAGGAACATAGAAATCAATAAATACATATTTTGAAAAACCAAAGAAACATGTTAATTATGACATATCTTCTTAAAAAGATCAATGTGCAAATGAATTAATTTTTACTGAGACAACAACAAAATTCAGAAACATTAGAAGCTCTAATTAACTGCAACAACATTACAAGTTCTTAGTCATGTACTATAAATAACAAACTAAACATTTTATGAGGAAGCTAAATATAACTGCAAGGCCTTTTTCACTGATCTGACCTTCTGAGCAAATCTTAGCACAAAATGAACTCCTTCAAAAACTATTTCACAATCTGACCCATTTCAGAAATGCCACAGACCGGGGCGTTGCTGCACTATATAGAAACACGAACCTAGCTCGCGTTGCTGGCCTGGTCAAGACACTATGTGGCAGGGCAGAAACGCCACAGCGTGCGACATTGCTGGAAACGCCAAGCCCATTGGCATTGCTGCCCAAGTGCCAAACGCCAATGCTAGTGGTGTTTCACTAGCTTACTCAGATTTGCCAATTATTTATAAAGGGGAGCAACGCGAGCTAGTTTGGTGTTTCTAAATAGAGAAGAAACGCCACGGCTTGTGGCATTACCAAAAGGGTCAGATTGTGAAATAGTTTTCGATAGAGTTCATTTTGTGCTAAGATTTGCTGAGAAGGTCAAAACAGTGAAAAAGGCCTAACTGCAACAACATAGCGACAGTGTTTAAATGACATCAAATTGATACTAACACGTGCGTACATGCACAAAATTAGTAACATAGAACTAATAGCACTAAGGCTGTCCACTATGTATACCAAAACCGGTGTCAAGAAAACTGTTGCTACATTTCGCATCGGTGCCCTGCACTGGCGAGCTGATGATGAGGAAAAAAATCAGGGAACCGGACTCCGGAGCACCTAGTTGCTCCGATGCCCAGTTCCTCCGTGCCATAAAGTTTTTAGTATTTTACTGCTTGGCTTTTCGGATGTGTGGACCAAAGTTGGCCGCACAAAAAGCTGAAGCAGTGCTAAATAATTTTCTAATGGCACCGCTGATGAGATAGCAACATTTTTAGATACTCCCTCCGGTCCTTTTTACTCTACATATTAGAATTCTCTGGAGTCAAACTTCACAAAGTTTGACCGTATTTATATGAAAAAAATATCAACATCTGGCATGCTAAAGTTATATAATATGAAACTTTAAGTCATGACACATCTAGTGATATTCATTTCAGATTGTGATTGTTGGCACTTTTTTCTACAAAGATAGTCAAACTTTACAAGGCTTGACTTCAGTCAAATCTTATATGCGAACTAAAAAAGACCAGAGGGAGTACTAGGTAGAAACTGTGACACTGTCTTAATCACATCCAGAATAACATAGAACCGTGGCAGTGTCTGGATCACATCTAACAAATCATTTGTAACAACGAAAGTGGGGCTAACCTTCTCTGCACATGCCAGAAACTTCCTCCCACTGTCCACAGATTCAAACGCAACTAACTTCACGCATGGAGATTGATGGTGAGAACGAGCAGGTAGATCTTCAGCCACCCCGCTCCAATCGTTGCAACCGATGGTCCTAGGGAGCTACAAGAGGAAGAAATGACTCAAATTGACCGCCATGTTGAAATCCTTCACTCCAAATCATAACCCGAGAGAGAGAAGAGAGGCATACCAGGGTAGTGAAAGAGTCGTCATCATCGGAGGAACCGCTGGAGAGGTCATTGAAGAAGACCATGGCGACCGAGGCGGTCAGATGCGAGATGGTGAGAGCGAGGAAGCGGCTATAACTTGGGAAGGAAGGAAGGAGGAAACAGGGGAAATGTGACTTGTGATATTCAACTGATATTTAGCCGGCTTGATAATGTAGAACTTGCCGGTTTATCGTTGCCAAAAACTGCCGGTTTGTAAATATTGATGGCACCGGATCATAATTGTTGCTTATGCCGGGTCAATCTCATTTACTCAAAACTGAGAATTTGAAGATTTTTCTCCCTTATATCCATATTACCTATAGCCCCCAAGTCTTGAGCAGAACAAAGTGATGATTTGAGACTTGTTTTAATATAAATACTGCCAGGTTGAAGAAATCCATGTTGTTCATCTCAGTCACTAGTAAAGACTGAATACTGCATATATGTAGCCCTCAAGTGCCGGGTTGTCATGCTTGCAGCAACCTGAGACTTGTAATTGCCTTATACTCATAAAAACTTCAACCAGTGTAGCCCCCAAGGGCCGGGTCATTATCCAATAATGAGTAGGGACTCTGTAGATATGATCATGTAGACTTGAACAGCAACGTGTAGCCCCCAAGGGCCGGCTCAGTAAGATAACATTGAGCTGGGACTTTATATATACTTCTTTAAAAAGAACATCATATGATGTAACCCCCATCATGGGGCTTGAACCCACGTCCACAAGGTTAAGGGCTTTGTGCTTTACCAACTGAGCAGTGGACCCTTCAATATAATGGAATAAGACTTGTGTACCTTGAATTGTTGATAGGAGCAATTGGTAGCCCCCAAGGGCCGGCTCATTACAATGTGATGAGTCGGGTCTTCAATAAGGCGAGCAAAACAATGACTTTGCATTAGCCCCCAAGTGCCATTGTGCATGCTGGCAGTGACATGGGACTTGCATATTTGATGTAATCTCAATTTGAGTAATGTAGCCCCCAAGTGTCGGGTCGTAAGCCTACAGCGACTCGGGACTATTCCTTCCATTGTAGAATAAATAATATCCATTGATAAAATAGTAGCCATTGCGCTGAAGTGACTTTGAAAACCTCCACCATAATACTGGTTATTGATAACCATAATAAAAATCCAGCCATGTTAGCTATTCAAGATTTGAATAATATAATCCGGTAGGAAAACCTCAATCATTCAATATCATCATGACAAACCAGCCAAGTTTGTCTATTAAAGATTTGAATACCTTATCGGTTGACAAGTAAATCCGGAGTTTAAATACTCAGTGGCTCTTGGCCGATAGCGACTTAATGTGCATCCATTGTAATCCGGGATGTTTGTAACCCAGCGTCTTATAACCTTTGTGAAAATCAATAATTGATAACCCTTTTGATGATGGGATTGAGCTTAATCATTTATATAATTCATAGCTCTACAAATCCTGCACAGAATTTTAAACAACATATGCCCTGGCGACTTAACATCAAAAGCCAGGGCCGGTTTAATCATAACCGTATATAATCAGAACAAAATATCATACCTGTGATATTTGCTCACACGCTGGCTTATCATACCTGTGCAATAAGGGTTACAACCCAAAAGATTGAGTGCATAATGCCCTGTTTAATTGACATATACCGCCGGCTTACAACGCTGTATGCAGCAAGGGGTAATATCCCAAAACTTAGAGCGCAGTGCTTCCAAATATATAAGATCATCATATATTGGTGACATATAATCCAAAGCCAGACCGGGTTAATAAACACCGGATAATTTCTCATCATACCCTGGCGACTTATAGTCCAATGCTAGTGTAACGCCCCGGACACACCCGCCGGTGGTCGTTACTCCTGGCAGGATCTAAACTGGCCCCACAGATCAACACTAGTCTTTTATCGCACTTTGTCCTCACTCGTGCGCACCCAGGAGCAACTTCCCGGTCGGTCACCCATCCTGAAACTACTCCAAGCTGAGCATGCTTAACTTTGGAGTTCTGTCCAAATGGGCTACCGGAAAAGAAGGAATTCCTTATTGATATGAGTAGTCTATCATTCCTAATAAGCTAAGCTATCACATACACCCCCACTCAGAGGAACCGACGTCCTCGTCGGGCCACAGGAACATTTCCTCTTGGCACATACGTCTGTGCATCCAGTCCAGTACATATGCCATTCCGTGTGCCACGACGGGTCACAAAAATCATGAACAACATGACCGCGCACCTGTCCGCAAACATCCGTGTAACCGCGAGGGTCGGCTCTGATACCAACTTGTAACACCCCGGACACACCCGCCGGTGGTCGTTACTCCTGGCGGGATCTAGACTGGCCCCACAAATCAATACTAGTCTTTTCTGCGCACTTTGTCCTCACTGTGCGCACCCGGGAGCAACTTCCCAATCAGTCACCCATCCTGAAACTACTCCAAGCTGAGCATGCTTAACTTTGGAGTTCTGTCCGAATGGGCTCCCGGAAAAGAAGGAATTCCTTATTGATATGAGTAGTCTATCATCCCTAATAAGCCAGGCTATCACAGCCAGGCCGGGTTTATATGACTCAGAAGGCATTACAAGCCTTATTGGTTTTCAACCATATATTACTATGTCATAAAAGAAAAAAAAGAAAAAAGACGTTCAAAGCAACAAACAACAGAAAATCCAATGCTTTCATAGGCCGCCAAGCCAAAATATCTTCTTCAATGAAACTAGCATTAGCCACTGGAAGGTACGCGCTTTCCGTGAGCCGGTACTCACATTACCCAATCGACATTTTATCCCAGATAAGTTCAGTTCTTATTTAAAGATAGACTTATCAGGAGTACGCGGGGTCAGAGTAGCATCGTGCATCACAGGACGATTTATTCAAGTTTCAAGGAAGGCGGCTTTATCAGCCTGAGCTTCTCCTTGCTTTCCGTAAACCATGCCCTCTCATGACAAACCGGCGTTTTAACCTTAACGAGTTCAGGGCCTAAAGTGCCTGTTAAGAGTTCGGCGGGTCAATCAGGATTACCTGATGGAGAAGCATCTGGCATAAAGGTAGGATAACCCGGGGTTTTAGGTGACTACACCTGGCTTCCAAGCCCGGCTTTTATAGCCTATCACAAGGTTATGAACTCTTTGTTCTTTAGAACAAAAAAGCCCCCAAGCATTATTTTCAGCTGTGCTCAAGGGGTACCTATATTTGAGTTGTGCTTTTGCAACAGACTCTCTTTGGTCCCTTTAATTTTTTCTGAGAACTCAAACTTTGCGAGAGATAATATTCTTCTTGAGCCAGAATTTTAAACCGGATATTGAGAGCTTCAGAGCTTTGTGGGAGACAGATTCTCCCTTGAACTGTATTTTGAACCAAAATCTTTCCTGATAACCCGGAATTCTTCTATTGAGCCGTAACTTTATGATTGTCAATCACTTTTTTAAGCCGGAAATTTTTTGACGGCCTTCAAATTTTTCACCAATAGGGCAGTAGCCTCCGGGATCGGGTTATCTTCTCCTTCAACGTCCTGGGGTTCTTGAATTTGCAGAAACTGGCAAAACTTGCTAAGTCATACCATTGTAGCCCCAGAGTCTTAAGATGACTTGAGGAGTCGGCTTAAGATTCTTCACCCTCAGCCGTGATACAAACCGGCATATAGTTGAACAGCGGAACGCTGGAATATGTTGAAGCTGGAGGCAAGATGGCGAGTTGATGATCTTCGCAACACTCATTGTATATCCTTGGCATTGACAACGCGATGTGAATCCACAAAAAGTTGAGTCTGACCTCGGCGGGTTATAAATGACCCCGTATGATTTTTGTCAGTAATCCGGCCAGCGGTTTATCCCAGCTAGTTGACGATGTTCAAACAAACTTCAGTGGCGGTGACTTGTGTGCCCGCCCATTGAGCAATCTGGTGCAAACGGAGACTTGATGATATATGATAATTTGCTCCAGAATTGCTGAAATAAACCGGGCCACCGGAACAGTGACCAGCTTGTACTCAACAAGTAGTTCATACAGACGGGGTGCAGCTTCAGTGTGTTGATATACACCAAACTGCGGAGGCGGACGGTAAAAACAACCACGACATCAGAGGCAGTATGGATGCGGGCGAGTCGCTACCGCTCTTGCAGTGAACAATTGTCCTAGATAAACAATATCACAAATCAGAGTAATTGTTCTTTTAAAAAATAAAAAATATATCAACAGAAATTGACTGGACAGAATTCACCTGATGTATTTGGACCTTATGATCCTCAGCAGATGTTTCATTGATCCGAGACTATTTTGCCACCGAGCACTGAAATCTGCTCTCCGTAAGGTGGCAACAATATATGCAGTGATAAAAAATCTGTGTTTCAAGGGCTAGCTCCAGGGGTATGGATGTTAACTTTGGATGCCCCTTCAGATCCGTGCTTCCAAACACGAGCATCATCTTCTCTGATCGACTTGTTCCCTCCTCCATTTAGTAACCAGACAAACACTTGATGGCTTGCCACTGACTTGTTGATTTTTAATGTTTCAGCAAGAAGCTTCAGAAAACAATTGTGCAAAAAATGTTCAGAGAAGAGGCCTCTGACCCAACCAACGAAGGCAACATAGCGTGCTTGCAGTAGTGGCTCGAAAAAAACAACTCGCAGGCAGGGCCTTGGTGGAGGCGGTGCTGCTCGCAACGGGGCGGCTCAACAAAGCCGCGGGTGGCGACTTGAATGGCAGATGCTCGGAGGCCTTCGGGCGCTGACTGTGACCGTAGCGGCAGCGAGGGGGACGCGCGTGGATGGAGTTCATGCGAGGCGGCTTGCACCGGGGCGACTCAACTTGTAGATGGCAGCGCCGTGATCAAAGCAGAGGTGGAGGCAAGGGCGGCTCGGAGTTCCTTGGTGAGGCAAATGGCAGCGGCCAAACGGCACGGGGTGGAACGTAGCCGCGGGCTGAACGAAGTGCGGAGACCCGGCGACTCGAGCGAGGACCGCGGCTCGAACAGGCAGGTTTGATGCCGTCCTCAATGGATGCAAAGTGTGAGGGCGACGGCGGCTTGTGGCAACAGCAAGGTGGCAGGGCCGCGCTTTAAGTCAGAGGCGCGAGGCCGTAGCGTCCGCGAGGCCGGGCAGTTCGACGCCGGCCACGACGGCTCGAGGTGACGGGGAAGACCGTGGTGACGGCGACTGCTGTAGGTCCCCTTAGAGACACGTTGAGGCAGCGATGGCCCGCGAGGCCGTGCGTGCCTAAGAAGGCGACGGGGCGAGATGAGACAGGTCACGGCGTGGCGACTCAGAAGGTGAGCGGCTTGGAACGGCGCGGCGGCTCCGCACAAACGGGATGCAGAGTCTGAGTCGATCCCCTTGTCCCTGTGCTCGTCCTGGTCGTTGTTAGTTTGACCATCCACGTTGTGTCTTCTACTTCTTCTTTCCTTTTTTTCTCTTGTCTTGATGTCATCAAGAGCCGGCAGTAGCTTTCGATCTCCACGTAAATAGTACTAGCAAGAGCATCGTCTTGCTTTTGGGTCGTGGTCAACGTTGACCAATCCACGTCCGAGTCGTGGTTGATTTTACAACTTTGCGTTTAACTGCGTGCGGTGAGGTGAGCCGCGTAGAGGCTGGGCACGGTCTCAGGAGTAGTACTGACTGTAGGTGCATAGCGTATTGGCAGATCGCCTCGTCGATGTGTTGGAGTAGAAATCAGCATCGGCTGGCCTGACTTGATGTGCTTGTCCGAGGACACATGTGTAGATGCCGATTGAATCCGTTTCGAGGTGGTGAGCGAAACTATCCACAAAAATTTCTTCCATGTTTGATCTTTAGACGAGACCAATACTGACTTTGATAGAAAAGAAAATTCACCGGCGACTGACGACAGCCGAGTAGATTAGATAAAAGAACACCCACGACAGAGCCTGTAACACCACTGTTTTGTTCTTCTTGAGCCTGGTAGTAGATTAGCTCGGAATTGATCTGACCAACAAACTCACCGATGATGTAAATCCTTTCGTATCAACTCTTTTTCATCTGGAAAATTGCGAACTCCTCGATCCCTGAAAGAGATCCCTCCAAGAACTCATCACCACCGTGCGCGAGCCCCACGGTGGGCACCAACTGTCATGGAATTGTCATGGCAGATGTCCTTGTTGGAAGGACTTAGTCGTGAGGCCAACACATCTATGTGGTTGCTTGAGAGGGGTTGAGCGGGACGAGAGACGCGAGGTTTTACCCAGGTTCGGCCCCTCATGGTGGAGGTAAAAGTCTACATCCTGCTTCATTGATATTGATGATGATGATCACAGTTACAAGGGTGCTCTATCTCGAGAGCAATTGACTTGTCTGTCTAAATCTAACTTGTGAAACTTGTCCCTCCCGGGGTGCCCTGCCCCTCCTTATACATGTTGAAGGGGCGGCTTACATGACTAGTCCTACTAGGATTATGATTACTCTATTACAAGTAGAGTCCTACTCTTGCTTCCTTTGTAAGGGAATATTCCTTATGCTTCCCTCTTAAGCCGGCCCACCATAGTTTCAGTCGGACTTTCATGAACCGCCTTCTGGGCCACCGAGCCTTGTCGTCCGCCTGACCCGCCCGCCGGGTTACTAATGAGCCGCCAAGATCGGGTCAGTCACTCGTGAATCGCCAAAGCTCCGGGTGGGTTACCAGTGAGTCGCCAAGATCTATCTGGGTCATACATCCAGCCGGGTTACACCACGGGGTATATCCCCGACAACATTCGTGTGCGAAACGACATACACTGCCTTCTCCCGCCTTAATTTTTTTATACATGTAGATTAGACCAAATAGAAGTATCATGCTAAATTTTGGAATTATTCCAGGTTTGTTTGGCCTTTTTCATACATTATCAATTTAATTTCTGGACATTTAATGTGCATAATTGAAATTTGAACTACAAGCACATGCTCCAGTGCATCATAGTTGGTTGAAAAATCACACGTGTGTCGTTGGGTGAATTTCTAGGTTCCATGCAGGAAATGGGAATGAAATTCAAATGGCGTCATGACATGGCACCAACATGCTGCAGTAATTTTTTGGCGGAATTGGGACAAGCTTTCATATAAGCTTCTCGGAAACCGAAGCTTCTCTCAAGAAGGTGTGTGGTTCCGAGAGGGAACGTGTCACCTCTGTGTGCGAAAACGACATAAACTGCCTTCTCCCGCCTTAATTTTTTACATAGGTAGATTAGACCAAATAGAAGTATCGTGCTAAATTTTGAAATTATTGTAGGTTCATTTGGCCTTTTTTATACATTAATTGGATTGCTGGGCATTTAATGTGCATAATTCAAATTTGAATTACAAACACATGCTCTGATACGTCTCCAACGTATCTATAATTTTTGATTATTCCATGCTATTATATTATCTATATTGGATGTTTTATATTTATATGCTATTTTATATGATTTTTAGGACTAACCTATTAACCTAGAGCCAAGTGCCAGTTTCTATTTTTTCCTTGTTTTTGAGTTTCGCAGAAAAGGAATATCAAACAGAGTCCAAATGAGCTGAAAATTTACGGAGATTATTTTTGGAAAAAATAAAAATACTGGAACGAAAAGATACCTGAGAAGAGTCCTATGGCCACCACAAGGGAGGAGGGGCCCCCTATGGGCGCGCCCCCCGTCCTTGTCATCGCCTCATGGACCCCCCCTGACTTGTTCTCGATGCCAAAAATTCCTATAAATATAGAAGCCCCCAGAAATAAAACTAGATCGGGAGTTCCGCTGCCGCAAGCCTCTATAGCTACCAAAAACGAATTGCGACCCTGTTCCGGCACCCTGTCAGAGGGGGAAATCCTCACCAGTGGCCATCTTCATCATTCTGACGCTCTCCATGAAGAGGAGGGAGTAGTTCACCCTCGGGGTGAGGGTATGTACCAGTAGCTATGTGTTTGATCTCTCTCTCTCTTTCTCTCTCTCTCTCTCTCTCTCTCGTGTTCTTGTTTTGGCACGATCTTGATGTATCGTGAGCTTTGCTATTATAGTTGGATCTTATGATGTTTCTCCCCTCTACATTCTTGTAATGGATTGAGTTTTCCCTTTGAAGTTATCTTATCGGACTGAGTCTTTAAAGATTTGAGAACACTTTGATGTATGTCTTGCATGTGCTTATCTGTGGTGACAATGGGATATTCATATGATCTACTTGATGAATGTTTTGGTGATCAACTTGTGGGTTCTGTGACCTTGTGAACTTATGCATAGGGGTTGGCACACGTTTTCATCTAGACTCTCCGGTAGAAACTTTGGGGCACCCTTTGAAGTTCTTTGTGTTGGTTTGAATAGATGAATATGAGATTGTGTGATGCATATCGTATGTCAAACCCGTGGATACTTGTGGTGACATTGAAGTATCTAGGTGACATTAGGGTTTTGGTTGATGTGTGTCTTAAGGTGTTATTTTAGTACGAACTCTAGGGCTGTTTGTGACACATATAGGAATAGCCCAATAGATCGATCAAAAAGAATAACTCTGAGGTGGTTTCATACCCTACAATAATCTCTTCGTTTATTCTCCGCTATTAGTGACTGGAGTGACTCTCTGTTGCACGTTGAGGGACTGTTATATGATCTAATTATGTTATCATTGGTGAGAGAACTTGCACTAGTGAAAATATGAACCCTAGGCCTTGTTTCCAAGCATTGCAACACCGTTTTCTCTCACTTTTATCACTAGTTACCTTGTCGTTTTTATATTTTTAGTTTACAAAAACCTATATCTACTATCCATATTGCACTTGTAGCACCATCTCTTCGCCGAACTAGTGCACCTATACAATTTACCATTATATTGGGTATGTTGGGGACACAAGAGACTTTTTGTTATTTGGCTGAAGGGTTGTTTGAGAGAGACCATCTTCATCCTACGCCTACCACGGATTGATAAACCTTAGGTCATCCACTTGAGGGAAATTTGCTACTGTCCTACAAAACTCTGCACTTGGAGGCCCAACAACGTCTACCAGGATAAAGTTGCATAGTATACATCATGCTCTTTTCTGGCGCCGTTGCCAGGGTGGTTTTTGGGTATGAGCTTCTTGCAAATCGGAGCTTCTCTCGGGAAGACTCGTGGTTCCCGAGGGGGACGTGTCACCTTTGTGTGCGAAATGGTATATGCTGCCTCCCCCCGCCATTGATTTTTTACAGAGGCGGCATAGAACTATATGAGCATCGTGCTAAATATTGGAATTATTCCGAGTTCGTTTGGACTTTCTTATACATTAATTGAATTTCTAGTCATTTAATGTGCATAATTCAAATTTGAACTACAAGCACATGCTCTAGTGCACCAAAGTTGGTTGAAAAATCACATGTGTGTCCTTGGGTGAATTTCCAGGTCCCATGCAAGAAATGGGAATGCAATTCAAACACCTACCTGGGCATCGTGGCTCGGTCAGAAAGATTGAGAAACTTGGTTTTTTAATTCAACACGACTGAAAATCATGAAACTTGGCATGGTGTCATGACATGGCACCAACATGCCGTGGTAAATTTTTTGGCTGAATTGGGACAAGCTTTGGTACAAGCTTCTTGCAAATCGGAGCTTCTCTCAAGAAGGCTCGTGGTTCCGAGAGGCAACGTGTCACCTCTGTGTGCGAAACGACATACGTACACTGCCTTCTCCCACCTTAATTTTTTTACACAGGCAGATTAGACTAAATAGAAGTATCGTGCTAAATTTAGAATTGTTCCAGGTTCGTTTGGCCTTTTTAAAACATTAATTGAATTTCCGGGCATTATTCAAATTTGAACTACAAGAACATGCTCTAGTGCACCAAAGTTCGTTGAAAAATCACATGTGTGTCATTGGGTGAATTTCTGGGCCCCATGCAAGAAATGGGAATGAAATGCAAACATCTTGGCGTCGTGGCTTGACCGGAAATATTGAGAAACTTGGTTTTTTAATTCCTGTAAATCCAAAACACGCCTGAAAATCATGAAACTTGGCATGGTTTCATGACATGGCACCAACATGCTATGGTAAATTTTTTGGCCTAATTGGGACAAGCTTTGGTATAAGCTTCTTGCAAACCGGAGCTTCTCTCAAGAAGGCTCGTGGTTCCGAGAGGGAACATGTCACCTGTGTCGTAGAATTGTCACGACAGATGTCCTCGTTGAAAGCACTTAGTCGTGAGGCCAACGCATCTATGTGGTAGCTTGAGAGGGGTTGAGCGGGATGAGAGACGCGAGGTTTTACCCAGGTTCGGCCCCTCACGGTGGAGGTAAAAGCCTACATCCTGCTTCATCGATATTGATGATGATGATCATGGTTACAAGGGTGCTCTATCTCGAGAGCTATTGACTTGTCTGTCTAAACCTAACTTGTGAAACTTGTCCCTCTTGGGGTGCCCTGACCCTCCTTATATATGTTGAAGAGGCGGCTTACATGACTAGTCCTAGAAGGATTAGGATTACTGTATTACAAGTAGAGTCCTAGTCTTGCTTCCTTTGTAAGGGAATATTCATTATGCTTCCCTCTTAAGCCGGCCCACCATAGCTTTAGTCGGACTTCCATGAACCGCCTTCTGGGCCACCGGGCCTTGTGACCCGCCTGACCCGCCCGCCGGGTTACTAATGATCCGCCAAGATCGGGCCGGTCACCCGTGAATCGCCAAGCTCCGGGCGGGTCAGCAGTGAGTCGCCAAGATCTATCCGGGTCATACATCTAGCTCCGTTAGTATAAGAAAATAAATCACCACTTTTGGTACTGTTGTGAACTCATTCTTTATTTATATTGGTGTAATATCTATTGTATTCCAACTTTCCCATGGTTCATACCCCCCGATACTACTCATAGAATCATCAAAATAAGCAAACAACACATAGAAAACAGAATCTGTCAAAAACAGAACAGTCTGTAGTAATCTGTAACTCTCGAATACTTCTGTAACTCCAAAAATTCTGAAATATTAGGACAACCTAAGAAATTTGTTTATTAATATTCTGAAAAAAGAATAAGTATTTTACACGCTTTTGTTAAAAATGAGAATTGTTTCCCCGAGCACAAAAGTTTCTGTTTTCAGCAAGATCAAATCAACTATCAATATAAGCCATCGCAAAGGTCTTACTTGGCACCAACACTAATTAAAATATAAAAACCACATCTAACCAGAGGCTAGATGAATTATTCATTGCAAAACAGAACCTAAAAAGGAAAAACAAAAGTAAAATTGGGTTTCCTCCCAACAAGCGCTATTGTTTAACGCCCTTAGCTAGGCATAAAACACGAATAGATCTAGGTATTGTCATCTTTGATATGCAACCCATAAGTGGATCTCATAATAGATTCATAAGGCAATTTAATTTTATTTCTAGTAAAATGTTCCATGCCGTTCCTTGACAGAAATTGAAATCTAATGTTTCCTTCTTTCATATCAATAGTTGCACCGATCGTTCTAAGGAAAGGTCTACCAAGAATAATAGGACATGTAGGATTGCAATCTATATCAAGAAACTTCCAATTCAAGCTTTTCTTCAAAATATTGCATCATAGCATCAACCATATGTTTAGTAAAAGCTTTGTTTTGATTAGAAGCATGAGGGGAATTCAACATGGATTGCAACAAGGAAATACAATCTATTAAAGAACAATTATCATAATTAAATTCCTTGAAATCCAAAAGAGTGGGTTCATTGCTACCTAAAGTTTTGACCTATCCAATCCCACTTTTATCAAATTTTGCATCAAGATCTAAAAACTCCAAATCATTGGGACGCCTTTTAACTAAAGTTGACTCATATCTAGTCCAATATTTATCAAGATTTATATTGGAAAACAAAGATTCAATAGGAATAACATCAATCACTTTAAGATCTTCATCATTATTCTCACGGAAACTAGAAGAACACATTTTTACAAACCAATCTCGTTTAGCACGCATCTTAGCGGTTCTTTCTTTGCACTCATCAATGGAAATTCTCCTAGCTTTGAGAGACTCATTAATATCATGCTTGGGCGGAATAAATCTAAGTTTAAAAGAATCAACATCAATAGAAATTCTATCCACGTTCCTAGCCAATTCATCAATCTTAAGCAAATTTTCTTCAATCAAAGCATTGAAATTCTTTCGCGAACTCATAAATTCTTTAACACTATTCTCAAAATCAGAGGGCATCTTATTATAATTTCCATAAGAATTGTTGTAGGAATTACCATAATTATTAGAGGAATTATTAGGAAATGGCCTAGGATTAAAATTGCCTCTGTACGCATTATTACCAAAGTTGTTCCTACCAACAAAATTCACATCCATAGATTCATTATTATTTTCAATCAAAGTAGACAAAGGCATATCATTAGGATTAAAACAAGAATTCTTGCTAGCAAATAATTTTATAAGCTCATCCATATTTCCACTCAAAACATTAATCTCTTCAATCGCACACACTTCTTTACTAGTGGATGATCTTTCGGTGTGCCGTTGAGAATGATTAACCATAATATTATCTACGAGTTTAGTAGCTTCTCGTAAATAATTTCCATAAAAGTACCTCCCACGGCTGAATCTAAAATATTTTTTGAAGCAAAATTCAATCCGGCATAAAAAATTTGTATAATCATCCACAAATTCAAACCATGAGTAGGGCAATTTCGTATCATCAATTTCATCCTCTCCCAAGATTGTGCAACATGTTCATGATCAAGTTGCTTAAAATTCATAATATCATTCGTAAGGGAGATGATTTTAGCGGGAGGAAAATACTTGGAAATAAAAACATCTTTACACTTATTCCATGAATCAATACTATTTTTAGGCAAAGATGAAAACAAAGTTTAGCACGATCTCGAAGTGAGAACGGAAATAGCTTCAATTTAACAATATCATTATCCACATCTTTTTTCTTTTGCATATAACAAAAATCAACGAAATTGTTTAGATGGGAAGTGCTACCTCTTAATCATGCGTTGGTTTTCCCTTGAAGAGGAAAGGGTGATGCAGCAAAGTAGCGTAAGTATTTCCCTCAGTTTTTGAGAACCAAGGTATCAATCTAGCAGGATACAATGCTCAAGTCACCTAGTACCTACACAAACAATCAAGAACCTTGCAACCAACGCGATAAAGGGGTTGTCAATCCCTTCATGACCACTCGCAAAAGTGAGATCTGATAAAGATAGTAAGATAAATATTTTTGCTATTTTTGTTGTATAGATAGGAAAGTAAAGATTGCAAAATAGTAAACGAGATGCGATATAAATAAAAGAGATGCAATATAATAAGAAAGAGACCAGGGGGCCATAGGTTTCACTAGTGGCTTCTCTCAAGATAGCATGTATTACGGTGGGTGAACAAATTACTGCCGAGCAATTGATAGAAAAGCGCATAGTTATGAAGATATATAAGGCAATGATCATGAATATAGGCATCACGTCCGTGTCAAGTAGATTGGAACGATTCTGCATCTACTACTATTACTCCACACATCGACCGCTATCCAGCATGCATCTAGAGTATTAAGTTCATAAGAACAGAGTAACGCTTTAAGCAAGATGACATGATGTAGAGGGATAAACTCAAGCAATATGACATAAACGCCATATTTTTATCCTCAATGGCAACAATACAATATGTGCTTTTCTGCCCCTACTGTCACTTGGAAAGGGACACCGCAAGATTGAACGCAAAGCTAAGCACTTCTCCCATTGCAAGAAAGATCTATCTAGTAGGCCAAACTAAACCAATAATTCAAAGAGACTTGCAAAGATATCAAATCATGCATATAAGAATTCAGAGAAGAACCAAATAATATTCATAGATAATCAAGTTCATAAACGCACAATTCATCGGATCTCAGCAAACACACCGCAAAAGAGTATTACATCGAATAGATCTCCAAGAACATCGAGGAGAACTTTGTATTGAAGATCAAAAAGAGAGAAGCCATCTAGCTAATAACTATGGACCCGAAGGTCTGTGGTAAACTACTCACGCTTTATCGGAGAGGCTATGGTGTTGATGTAGAAGCCCTCAGTGATCGATTCCCCTTTCGGCAGATCACCGGAAAAGGCCCCAAGATGGGATCTCATGGGTACAGAAGGTTGCGGCGGTGGAAAAGTGGTTTCGTGGCTCTCCCTGATGTTTCTAGGGTATAAGAGTATATAGGCGAAAGAAGTATGTCGGTGGAGCTTCGTGGGGCCCACGAGGGTGGGGGCGTGCCTACCCCCCTGTGTGTGCCCTCCTGCCTTGTGGCCGCTGTCGGTGTCAAAACCGGCGGATCTCGGGTAGGGGGTCCCGAACTGTGCGTGTAGGCCGGATGGTAACAGGAGGCAGGGGACACGAAGTTTTACCCAGGTTCGGGCCCTCTTGATGGAGGTAAAACCCTACGTCCTGCTTGATTAATATTGATGATATGGGTAGTACAAGAGTAGATCTACCACGAGATCAGAGAGGCTAAACCCTAGAAGCTAGCCTATGGTATGATTGTATGTTGTGATTGTTGTCCTACGGACTAAAACCCTTCGGTTTATATAGACACCGGAGAGGGTTAGGGTTACACAAGGTCGGTTACAAAGGAGGAGATATCCATATATGTATTGCCTAGCTTGTCTTCCACGCCAAGTAGAGTCCCATCCGGACACGAGACGAAGTCTTCAATCTTGCATCTTCATAGTCTAACAGTCCGGCCAATGGAGATAGTCCTGCTGTCCGGAGACCCCCTAATCCAGGACTCCCTCAGTAGCCCCTGAACCAGGCTTCAATGACGATGAGTCTGGCGCGCAGTATTGTCTTGGGCATTGCAAGGCGGGTTCCTTCTCCGAATATACCGCAGAAGAATTTGAATACGAGGATTGTGTCCAACCCTGCAAAATAAGTTCCACATTCCACCGTAGAGAGAATAATATTTTCGCAGATCTAATATGCTGGCTTGTTTTGGCAGCACGGCGTTATGTCATGGCCCGGTGATTATTCAAACCGTTTCTTTTAACCAGCCCCGCACATAACGTGAGGCAGTTTTTCGACACGTCTTGTCAAAGCAGAGATCGTGTCCCGTTATTACAGGATTCTCATCAATACGGGTGTGGGTAACCCAACTGTGCCATCAATTGCGGCGCTTGGGGGATAAGCGAGTTTTACAAGGCAAGTGGGGACGCTTAGTTTCGTCCGCCCATATAAAGGGATAAGGATTCACCTTTCCATCAACGCCTTCTTCCTCCTTTGCTCATCCGTTTTTGCACACGCGAGCTCCAGCGCCCAAGTCCGCACTTCCACCTCAACCTTCTCCAACCATGTCCGGAGCGGGGGGCAAGTGGATGGTCTCCTCCGTCACGGAGGGAGACATCAAGAAACTGAGGAGAGCCGGATACCTGCCCGACGACATCGCGCACCGGCTCCCAGATGAGGGGCAGCTCATCCCCACCCCCAAGCCCCACGAGAGGGTGGTATTCCTCACCCATTTCCTCCGTGGACTGGGATTCCCTCTCCATCCCTTTGTCCGGGGGCTCATGTTTTATCGTTTATCGTCGTGTGCGAGGCCTTCCTCCGCATCAAGCCCCACTTCGGCTTATGGCTGAAGACCTTCAATGTCAAGCCAAAGGTGGTGGGCGGCCGCCAGGCGGAGTGCGGAGGCGCCATGGTGGGCAAGATGCCCAACATAACATGGCTCGAGGGCTCCTTTGTGGAAACCATAAAGGGGTGGCAGTCGGGGTGGTTCTATATCACCGAGTCGCGTGATCCCGCATGGGTAGCGGCCCCCGAGTTCCGATCTGGCTTCCCCATGCAGCTCACCTCCTGGAAAGAGAAGGGCATGTCCTGGGGTAATTTGAAAGAGCTGACCAGACTCCAAACATGTATTCAAAACATGGTGGACAAGAAGCTCAAGCTTGTCAACATAGTCCAGGTTATGCTCATCCGCCGGATACTCCCATGCCAACAACGGGAGTTTACCTTGTGGGAGTTCAATCCGGCACAGCACCGGACTCTGAACAGGCTCTTCGACACGACTCATGAAGACGCCTGGAGGGTGCTGTTCAAAAGTGTCGAGGTCCCTCCCCCTATTACTAAGGATCGCGGATTCAGCGCGAAGCACCAAGCCAGTGCAGTAAGCTGCTTTACCTTTCACAGGATACTTATTTTTTATATAGATTGACTCTATGCGAGATCTAAACTCCCGTACCTTTGACAGGACTGGCAGAAGATGGCCGGACAGATCGACTGTCCTGCTCCTTTGCCCGAAGGTCCCGAAGACGCTCTTCTGGCGAAGATGTTGACTCCGGCCCCTTATAAGGTGCCGGAGAAGACCAAGAAGGCCAAGGGAGCTCGAAAGAGTTCCCGATGCCAGGCGTCATCGGACTCACTGTCCGATGACTCTGCGGCGCACTCTTCCCCCGAAGACGAGGAAGAAGAAGAAGAAGAAGATGATGATCCCCCACCGACTGGGGGAGACAGAAAAAGGAAGGCCGCCCCAACTGGGGGGGCCGAAGGGTCCAAGAAGGGAAGGACTCTCCTTCCGGACAGCTCCACCGCCGCCGACGAAGGCGAAGACGAGTGGTTGCCCAGGGCCAAGCCCCAGGGGAGATCGTAAGTATTCGGATACCAAAGTAACCCATAAGATTCCTTGGTCGCACTGCTTTCCCTAATCGCTGAACATAATTACACAGGCTGCCACGAGCCAACATCGAGGTATCATCGGACGGCTCCCTGGGCTCGTCGGACATGGATAGCGATCCAGTCCCGACCGCCACCTCCCTCATCCTGCCGACGACGCCGGGGTGTTGTCTCAAGAGGCTCCGGATCGAGGGGAGACAATCGCAGAGGCGCCTCAAGGCGAACTTCCGGACTCCGGGAGCCGAGGGGACGGGGCCCCCGAGAGCTCCGAGTTCGGTCCTCAGCCGAACACCGCGCCGGACCCTCCAGCGGTTCCGGGCTCGGGCAGGCGGCCTCCTTCCAAGAGGGGCAAAACGCCTGTGCTGGTGACCTCTGTCCATCCAGAGGCGCCGGACAACCTGCTGGAAGCGCTTCGCAGCGCTTCCATCAACGAGGAGCACCACACCATCATGAGTGTGGTGATCCAGAAGGTTCAGTCCGCCAAGAGCGGATTGACCGAAGCCTGTGCCAGCCTTCTAACAGGCTTCGAGGTAAGTGTTTTAAAATGTAGTAGAAATATTACCGCATAGACAGTAGCCCCTGATGCTTTGTTCGGTGTTCACAAAGAAAAACCGAACAGAGGATCAAATAATATCGCAGGAGTCTAATATAAGTATGTCAATATGCACATGCAGGCTTCGCTGCTGGCGTCCGCCGCACTAACTGCGGAGGTCGCCGTACTGAAGCAGGACCTCGATGGGTCCAAGAAGGAGCTCGGCATTGCCAAGAGGCAGCTCGAGGAGAACAAGGGTAAGTAATACCCCGTCTATAGATATGTATATAAAAAACACAATTGCAAAATGACAGGATCATTGTATGTTTTCCAGGGGCCACGACTGAGGTGGCGACCCTGAAGCAAGCGCTGACCAAGGCCGAAGATACAGCGGCCAAGGAGCGCACCGAGCGAGAGAAGCACGAGGCTCGGGTGGGCGAGGTGCAGCAAGAGCTCCAGGCGCTCGTGACGAAGCATGAGGCGTTGGAGCTTGACTTGAAGACGTGAGAGTCTGAGCTTGCCGCAGCCCGTGAGAGCGCAAAGAGTGCCAAGGCCGAGGCCCAGAAGGCCCTTCAGGAGATCGACGCGATGAAGAAGATAGCAGCGGGTAAGGCTTTCTATATGCAAAGCAAGCATGTAAAAGTAAATTACCGATTACTTACCCGGATCCGGAGCTCTTCAGGAGCATTCGCAGATTTGCCCCGCAGTGTGTCCGATGCCGCACAATTTTACCAGGCCGAGGACGGAAGCTCGACGGAGAAGCTGTTCTGGTCTCACTATGCTGAGGCCGAACATCCAGTGCCGATGATCGACCAGCTAAAGCAGATGGTCGAGCTACATAAGGCGGCCGATCAGGCCATGAAGGGCTTTATAGTCCGGCTGTGGCCTGGCGACGCCCTTTCGAACAGCTTCTTCGGCCTGGTGAGGCGGCTTGTGGATGCCTGCCCACGGCTGGAGGTCGTCAAGCGATCTGCCTGCATTGAAGGTGCACGCCGGGCTTTCGCCCGTGTAAAAATGCAGTGGGTCAAGCTAGATGCCGTGAAGCTAATCAAGGAGGGTCCGCCGGAGGGCAAGGAGCACCGCCACCCCGAGGTGTACTACGAGGGTGTTCTGCCGGGTGCCCGTCTTATCACGGATGAGTGTTCGAAAGATGTAATATTTGAATGAGACTTGCTCGTTTTATCATGTATGTATGAAAACTTGTTTCATATGCGCTATGCAACGCTTGTTGGAATATAAAATATTACCTTCTGTTTGGCTGTTTATCCAATCTGAGAGATGGCTAGTCCTCGGCTTCTGCCCCCATGCCATGAGTGCTGGCGTGCTCGGGATAAACCTGAGCACTCTTGTTCCCATGTTTGGGTCCTTCGAGGGAGGTGCTCAGCACAACGAACAAGGCAACCGGACTAATAATGCTTTATCACTCTCACTTAGCCATAGAATTCTATAATTTTAAATTTCGGCGAAGCCCTTGGTATTCGGAACACCAAATTCGGGGTGCGATACACGCCTGTAAGCCGGACAGGGCCAGCCCCTCGCCCTAAGCGGCATAAGTCTTTAGGGACTCGAAAAACCTCGCCGAACAGCGACCAGTCTCTCGCCTTATCATGACAGTTAGTTTTAGCTTTCTCTACTGAGGTGCTCAGCCCGGCAGAACCGGGGCACAATCGCAGTAGTTCTCCTAGCGCTACCTTAGCCGATAGAGCGGAACGTAAGGTACCAAAACATAGGAGCCGGGCAAACCCAACATTTGACCAATAACATGATTCGGAGCTGATGCATATAATGCTATAAGTTCGGGGTGTCGCACTTGTGAAAGTGTTCGGACTTTTCACACCACATGGTGGGGTACGTAAGCCCCTGGTGTATTGGTCGTACCAGAGTGCACGGTTGCAAGGCGTCATTAATGAACACATATATATATATATATATATATAACAAGAATGCAATAATAGTCATAATGGCATGCATTGTTTATTGAAAAATTGCGTTAAAGCGGAGTGATACAGATAGTGCGATAAGCAAAGAGTAGGACTGTGTCCCTTCCAAGGGCGAGCTGAGGAATGATATGAAATCTGTAATCAACCTGGGAATTCCGTTGTATAACGTAGCTGTCTGCCTCCTTGGTTGCTGCATCATGTGTTCGGCAATAGTGCCGCCGGACAGTGTTTCCAGATATTAAGGTCCTGAAAGAAAAATAAAAATAACCAAACGGGAAGCCCCTAGTGCGGTTTAGGCCATGTTTTGGGGCGTGCCGCAGTTGTGCCCTCCTCCCCACCTGTGCCCATGGTATTTTTAATGCGTAATTATGTATGCGCGGCATGAATATCGCCGTTGGGCTGGGGTTGGGGTGGCCGTCGTATTGCTACGCGAGCTTAGATCGCGCCAGGCGGTCTATTTGCCAATTGCCCCGAGCGCGCTTGAAGGTGCCCAGGCTTTGAAACGCCGAACTGGTTGATTGCCTTGAGAGGCTACTTTGCGCTTCTCCTGCGAGGGTCGCGGTGTGCTCCTCTATTCGGAGGGAGCGCTCTGTGTTTCCATTGACTGTAATAACTCCACGAGGTCCTGGCATCTTGAGCTTGAGGTATGCATAATGCCGTACCGCATTGAATCTAGCAAATGCGGTTCGCCCGAGCAGCGCGTGATAACCACTGCGGAACGGGACTATATCGAAGATTAACTCTTCACTTCAGAACTTATCCGGGGATCCGAAGACCACTTCCAGTGTGATTGAGCCTGTGCAATGGGCCTCTACACCTGGAATGACGCCCTTAAAGGTCGTTTTTGTGGGTTTGATCCTTGAGGGGTCTATACCCATTTTGCACACTGTGTCCTAGTAAAGCAGGTTCAGGCTGCTGCCGCCGTCCATAAGGACTCGAGTGAGGTGAAATCCATCGATGATTGGGTCTAGGACCAGTGCGGCGAATCCGCCATGACGGATACTAGTGGGGTGGTCCCTGCGATCACAGGTAATCGGACAGGAGGACCAAGGGTTGAACATTGGGGCGACTGGCTCCAACGCATATACGTCCCTGAGCGCACGCTTCCGCTCCCTCTTGGGGATGTGGGTTGCGTATATCTTGTTCATCATCCGCACTTGCGGGGGAAACCTCTTTTGTCCTCCAGTGTGCGGCTGCCGGGGCTCCTCCTCGTCATCGCTATGCGGCCCCTTGTCCTTGTTTTCGGCAATTAACTTGCCGGCCTGCTTGAACACCCAACAATCCCTGTTGGTGTGATTGGCTGGCTTGTCTGGGGTGCCGTGTATTTGACACGAGCGATCGAGTATACGGTCCAAGCTGGACGGACCCGGCGTACTTTGTTTGAATGCCTTTTTCCGCTAACCGGGTTTAGAGCCTTTGAATCCGGCATTGACTGCCGTATCCTCAGTATTTTCACTGTTAATGCGGCGCTTATGCTTGTTGCGACGTGACCTGCTATTGCCGCCCTTGGTATCTGAGGTACCATGGTTCTTTGATATGTTATTACTGTGAGCCAGCCAGCTGTCTTCTCCCGCACAAAAACGGGTCATGAGCGTCGTGAGAGCTGCCATAGATTTCGGCTTTTCCTGACCAAGGTGCCGGGCTAACCACTCGTCTCGGATGTTGTGCTTGAAAGCCGCTAAGGCCTCCGCGTCCGGACAGTCGACGATTTGATTTTTCTTTGCAAGGAACCGAGTCCAGAATTGCCTGGACGACTCTTCTGGCTGCTGAATTATGTGGCTCAAGTCATCGGCGTCTGGTGGTCGCACATAAGTGCCCTGAAAGTTGTCGAGGAACGCGGCTTCCAGATCTTCCCAACAGCTAATGGAGTCCGCTGGCAAGCTGTTAAGCCAATGCCGCGCTGGTCCTTTGAGCTTTAGTGGGAGGTATTTGATGGCGTGTAGGTCACCGCCGCGGACCATGTGGATGTGGAGGAGGAAGTCCTCAATCCATACCGCGGGATCTGTTGTGCCGTTGTATGATTCAATATTTACAGGTTTAAAACCTTCTAGGAATTGATGTTCCATTACTTCGTCTGTGAAGCATAAGGGGTGTGCGGCGCCTCTGTATTGGGCTATATCGCGACGCAGCTCGAATGGGTCTTGCCCGCTGTGTTCAGCCCGGCCGGATTTGCTTTTACTGTATCCAGCGTGACGTTTGTCATCTCGCGGAGTGGTGCGCCCTCTTGATCCATAGATCGATCTTGAATGCTTTGCCTTGTTCTCAAATATGTCTCGCAGGTCTGGCGTATCTCCCCATGCCTTTTTATTTGAATGGCATTGGGGTGGAGGCTGAGCTTTTGGCTGGAATGCCTCTCTATCGCGGCCACGAGGTGGCCGATCAGCCATATCATACGCTTCTTCCTCCAGTCGGGGTAGTAACCTGCGCCTTGGGTAACTCTTGGAGGGGTGCTCGAGTTTATATTCCTCGGCCGCGAGGACTTCAGTCCATTTGTCAGCTAGTAGATCTTGATCAGCTTGAAGCTGCTGCTGCTTTTTCTTCAGGCTATTTGCCGTGGCCATAAGCCGGCGCTTGAAGCGCTCTTGTTCGACGGGATCCTCTGGTACGGCGAATTCATCGTCGCCAAGGCTTGCCTCGTCTTCAGAGGGGGGCATGTAATTGTCATCCTCCTCCTCTCTGTCTGCCGCTCTCTTAGGAGAGCTGGCTCCTTCATCCTCCTACTATAAATCTTGCTGGAGGGGATTGTTGTTGTCTTCGGTACTATCCGGAGTGTTATTATCTCCTGTGCCGGTATCACCACTTTTGCTTTGGCGGGACTTAGAGCGGCGCCACTGACGTCGGTGCTTGGGTTGCTTCTTGGAGGGGTCATCCTCCGCTATCTCGTCGCCATTGCCTTCGTTGGGTGTATCCACCATGTATATGTCATATGACGAGGTGGCTTTCCAGTGCCCTATAGGTGCTGATTCATGTTCGTCTCCTACATCGTCGTCCATACCGTCGATGTCCTCGGAGTCGAAGTCGAGCATGTCGGTTAAATCATCGACAGTGGCTATGAAGTGGGTGGTGGGTGGGCGTAGAATTTCTTCGTCGTCCGCATCTCAATCCTGTTGGCCATAATGCGGCCAGGGCTCTCCTGACAAAGAGAGAGACCTTAGTGAAGTCAGGATGTCGCCAAAGGGCGAGTGCTGAAAGATATCCGTGGCGGTGAATTCCATGACCGGCGCCCAATCGGATTCGATTGGCAGGGGCGCGGATGGTTCGGAGTCAAAAAAGAGTCTGGCACCTTGGAGTCACGGGCTGCGCAGAGGATTATGCTGGTGTTTGGCTTGATCGCCGTTGAGATTGCAGCCCCTGAGGCGGTGTCTAACCACCCGTCCTCGATTGGTGTAGTTGGCTCCGAGCTAAGGGTCGGAGCTGACTGCTCCAGATGGCCAAGCGAATTAGCCCGCAGTGCAAAGCCGCCGAATACGAAGATCTGTCCGGGGAGAAAAGTCTCACCCTGGACCGCATCGCTATCGATGATAGTAGGAGCCATCAAGCCTAACGGCGACGACACAGAGGAACTCTCAATGAAAGCACCAATGTCGGTGTCAAAACCGGCGGATCTCGGGTAGGGGGTCCCGAACTGTGCGTCTAGGCCGGATGGTAACAGGAGGCAGGGGACACGAAGTTTTACCCAGGTTCGGGCCCTCTTGATGGAGGTAAAACCCTACGTCCTGCTTGATTAATATTGATGATATGGGTAGTACAAGATAGATCTACCACGAGATCAGAGAGGCTAAACCCTAGAAGCTAGCCTATGGTATGATTGTATGTTGTGATTGTTGTCCTACGGACTAAAACCCTTCGGTTTATATAGACACCGGAGAGGGTTAGGGTTACACAAGGTCGGTTACAAAGGAGGAGATATCCATATACGTATTGCCTAGATTGCCTTCCACGCCAAGTAGAGTCCCATCCAGACACGAGACGAAGTCTTCAATCTTGCATCTTCATAGTCTAACAGTCCGGCCAATGGAGATAGTCCGGCTGTCCGGAGACCCCCTAATCCAGGACTCCCTCAGCTGCCTCACGGAGTTCCAGACTTCAACTCCAAGTCTTCTGGTTTGCTTTTGGTCCAAGAAAGATCATCACGAAGGTTTCATTCCGTTTGGTATTCCTTTTCTACAAAACTCTAGAATAGGCAAAAAAACAAGAACTGGCACTGGGCCTCTCGTTAATAGGTTTGTCCCAAAAATAATATAAAATGGCATATTAAAGCCCATTAAATATCCAAAACAGATAATTTAATAGCATGGAACAATCAAAAATTATAGATACGTTGGAGAAGTATCAGGAAGCGGCATCTTCACTAGGAAGGCCAAAAAATTGATCTTTCATAACAAGATTTAGCAAAGCGGCATTAATTTCACAAAATTCCGCAGTAGTGGCGGGAGCAATCGGAGTATTAATAAAATCATTATTATTGGTGTTGGAAAAGTCACACAATTTGGTATTCTTTTGAGCCATCGTGACAAAGCAAGCAATCCAAAACACAAGCACACAAAAAGCAAGTGAAGAAGACGAGCGAAAGAGGGGCGAAGAAAAGGCAAATCTTTTCGAAAATCATTTTAGAAGTGGGGGAGAGGAAAACGAGAGTAAAATGGTGAATAATGTAATGCAAGAGATGAGAGTTTATGATGGGTACTTGGTATGTCTTGACTAGGCGTATATTTGACTAGGCGTAGATCTCCCTAGCAACGGCGCCAGAAATTCTTCCTGCTACTTCTTGAGCTTGCGTTGGTTTTTCCCTTGAAGAGGAAAGGGTGATGTAGCAAAGTAGAGATAAGTATTTCCCTCAGTTTGAGAAACAAGGTACCAATCCAGTAGGAGACCTAGCACAAATCACCGAATACCTGCACAAACAATCAAACAACTTGTACCCAACGCAATAAAGGGGTTGTCAATCCCTACATATACAAGCCAAGTTCTATAATGAAAATTTCCCACTAGTATATGAAAGTGACAAAATAAGAGACTCTCTATCATGAAGATCATGGTGCTACTTTGAAGCACAAGTGTGGAAAAAGGATAGTAGCATTGTCCCTTCTCTCTTTTTATCTCTCTTTTTTGTTTAGCTTCTTTGGCCTCCTTTTCCCCCTTTTTTGTTTCCTCACATGGGATAATTCTCTAATAATGATGATCATCACACTTCTATTTATTTACAACTCAAATATTACAACTCGATACTTAGAAGAAAAATATGACTCTATATGCGTGCCTCCGGTGGTGTACCGGGATGTGCAATGAATCAAGAGTGACATGTATGAAAAAATTATGAATGGTGGCTTTGCCACAAATACGATGTCAACTACATGATCATGCAAGGCAATATGACAACGATGGAGCGTGTCATAATAAACAGAACGGTGGAAGGTTGCATGGCAATATATCTCGGAATGGCTATGGAAATGCCATAATAGGTAGGTATGGTGGCTGTTTTGAGGAAGGTAAATGGTGCGTTTATGGTACCGGCGAAAGTTGCGCGATACTAGAGAGGCTATCAATGGTGGAAGGGTGAGAGTGCATATAATCCATGGACTCAACATTAGTCATAAAGAACTCACATACTTATTGCAAAAATCTACAAGTCATCAAAAACCAAGCACTACGCGCATGCTCCTAGGGGTATAGATTGGTAGGAAAATACCATCTCTCGTCTCCGACCTCCACTCATAAGGTAGACAATCAAAGAAATATCTCATGCTTCAAATTTGTTACACAACGGTTGCCATACGTGCATGCTACGGGACTTGCAAACCTCAACACAAGTATTTCTCAAATTCACAATTACTTTACTAGCATGACTCTAATATAACCATCCTCATGTCTCAAAACAATCATCAAGCATCAAACTTCTCATAGTATTCAACGCACTTTATATGAAAGTTTTTGTTATACCCATCTTGGATGCCCATCATATTAGGACTAGTTTTATAGCCAAAGAAAATTAACATGCTGTTCTAAAAGACTCTCAAAATAATATAAGTGAAGCATGAGAGATCAATAAATTCTATAAAATATAACCACCACCGTGCTCTAAAAAGATATAAGTGAAGCACTAGAGCAAAATTGAATAGCTCAAAAGATATAAGTGAAGCACATAGAGTATTCTAATAAATTCCGATTCATGCGTGTCTCACCCAAAAGGTGTGTAAAGCAAGGATGATTGTGATAAACTAAAAAGAAAAGACTCAAATCATACAAGACGCTCCAAGCAAAACACATATCATGTGGTGAATAAATATATAACCTCAAGTAAAGTTACGGATAGACGAATACGAAAGAGGGGATGCCTTCCGGGGCATCCCCAAGCTAAGGCTTTTGGTTGTCCTTGAATTTTACCTTGGGGTGCCTTGGGCATCCCCAAGCTTAGGCTCTTGCCACTCTTTGTTCCAAAATCCATCAAATCTTTACCCAAAAACTTGAAAACTTCACAACACAAAACTCAACAGAAAATCTCGTGAGCTCTGTTAGTATAAGAAAATAAACCACCACCTTAAGGTTCTGTAATTAACTTATTCTTTATTTATATTGGTGTTAAACCTACTGTATTCCAACTTCTCTATGGTTCATACCCCCCGATACTATCCATAGATGCATCAAAATAAGCAAACAACACGCGAAAAACAGAATCTGTCAAAAACAGAACAGTCTGTAGCAATATGTAGGTTTCGAATACTTATGTAACTCCGAACATTCTGAAAAAATAGGAAAACCAGGAAAATTTGTATATTGATCTACTGCAGTTTAAATTGGTATTTTATCTCTCTTTGGTAAAAAATGAAAATTATTTTCGTGAGCGCATACTTTCTGTTTTTATCAGCAAGATCAAACAGCAATCATCCAAGAAGATCCTAAAGGCTTTACTTCGCAGAAACACTAAATAAAACATAAACAACACAATCATAACAGTGGATAGATAAATTATTTATTACTAAATAGGAACAAAAAGCAAAGAACAAAAATAAAATTGGGTTGCCTCCCAATAAGCACTATCGTTTAACACCCCTAGCTAGGCATAAAAGTAAGAATAGATCTAGGTATTGTCAGCTTTGGTGTGCAATCCAGAAGTGGCTCTCGTAATAGATTCATAAGGAAATTTAATTTTTTTTCCTAGGAAAGTGTTCCATGCCTTTCCTTAACGGAAATTGGAATCTAATATTTCCTTCTTTCATGTCAATAATTGCACCAATCATTCTTAGGAAAGGTCTACCAAGAATAATAGGACATGTAGGATTGCAATCTATATCAAGAACAATGAAATCTACGGGCACATAATTCCCATTTGCCACAATAAGAACATCATTAATCCTTCCCATGGGTTTCTTAATGGTGGAATCCGCAAGACGCAAATTTAAAGAACAATCATCAAATTCACGGAAACCTAGCACACCACACAAAGTTTTTGGAATCATGGAAACACTAGCACCCAAATCACATAAAGCATAGCATTCATAATCTTTAATCTTAATTTCAATAGTAGTTTCCCACTCATCATAAATTTTTCTAGGGATAGAAACTTCTAGTTCAAGCTTTTCTTCATGGGATTGCATTAAAGCATCAACGATATGTTTAGTAAAAGCTTTATTTTGATCATAAGCATGAGGAGAATTTAACACGGATTGCAACAAGGAAATGCAATCTATCAAAGAGCAATTATCATAATTAAATTCCTTGAAATCCAAAATAGTGGGTTCATTGCTATGTAAAGTTTTGACCTCTTCAATCCCACTTTTATTAATTTTTGCATCAAGATCTAAAAACTCCGAATCATTGGGACGCCTTTTAACTAAAGTTGACTCATCTCCAATCCCATCTTTATCAAGACTCATATTGGAAAACAAATATTTAATAGGAGACACATCAATCACTTTTAGATCTTCATCATTATTATCATGAAAACAAGAAGAACACGCTTTCACAAAGCAATCTTTTTTAGCACGCATCCTAGCGGTTCTTTCTTTGCACTCATCAATGGAAATTCTCATGGCTTTGAGAGACTCATTGATATCATGTTTAGGTTGAATAGATTTAAGTTTCTAAGAATCAACATCAAGAGAAATTATATCCACGTTCCTAGCCAACTCATCAATCTTAAGCAAATTTTCTTCAACCAAAGCATTGAAATTATTTTATGAACTCATAAATACTTTAACGCTAACCTCAAAATCAGAGGGCATATTATCAAAATTTCCATAAGAGTTGTTGTAGGAATTACCATAGTTATTAGAGGAATTACTAGGAAACGGCCTAGAATTAAAGTTTCCTCTATACGCATTGTTACCAAAATTGTTCCTACCAACAAAATTCACATCCATAGATTCATTATTATTCTCAATAAAAGTGGACAAAGGCATATCATTAGGATAATAAGAAACACTTTTATTAGCAAACAATTTCATAAGTTCATCCATCTTTCCACTCAAAACATGAATATCTTCAATCGCATGAACTTTTTTACTAGTGGACCTTTCGGTGTGCCATTGAGAATAATTAACCATAATATTGTCTAGGATTTTAGTAGCTTCTCCTAAGTGATTTCCATAAAAGTGCCCGCGGCCGAATCTAAAAGATTTCTAGAAGCAAAATTTAATCTGGCATAAATTTTTTGTATAATCATCCAAAAATTCAAACCATGTGTAGGGCAATTACAAATCATTAATTTCGTCCTCTCCCAAGCTTGTGCAACATGCTCATGATCAAGTTGCTTAAAATTCATAATATCATTCCTAAGAGAGATGATCTCAGCAGGAGGAAAATAGTTAGAGATAAAAGCATCTTTGCACTTATTCCATGAATCAATACTATTTTTAGGCAAAGAAGAGAACCAAGTTTTAGCACGATCTCTAAGCGAAAACGGAAATAGCTTCAATTTAACAATATCATTATCCACATCTTTCTTCTTTTGCATGTCACACAAATCAACAAAGTTGTTTAGATGGATAGCGACATCTTCACTAGGAAGGCCAGAAAATTAATCTTTCATAACAAGATTCAACAAAGCGGGATTAATTTCACAAGATTCTGCATCAGTATTAGGAGCAATCGGAGTGCTAATAAAATCATTGTTATTGGTATTGGAAAAGTCACACAATTTAGTATTATCTCGAGCCATCATGACAAACAATCATTCCAACACACAAGCAAACAAGAAGCAAGCGAAAAGAGATGAACGGAAGAGGGGTGAATAAAACGGCAAAGGTGAAGTGGGGGAGAGGAAAACGAGAGGGGAATGGCAAATAATGTAATGCGAGGGAGATGATTTTATGATGGGTACTTGGTATTTCTTGACTTGGCATAGATCTCCTTGGCAACGGTGCCACAAATCCTTCTTGCTACCTCTTGAGCATGCGTTGGTTTTCCCTTGAAGAGGAAAGGGTGATGCAGCAAAGTAGCGTAAGTATTTCCCTCAGTTTTTGAGAACCAAGGTATCAATCCAGCATGATACAATGCTCAAGTCACCTAGTACCTACACAAACAATCAAGAACCTTACAACCAACGCGATAAAGGGGTTGTCAATCCCTTCATGACCACTCGCAAAAGTGAGATCTGATAAAGATAGTAAGATAAATATTTTTGCTATTTTTGTTGTATAGATAGGAAAGTAAAGATTGCAAAATAGTAAACGAGATGCGATGTAAATAAAAGAGATGCAATATAATAAGAAAGAGACCAGGGGGCCATAGGTTTCACTAGTGGCTTCTCTCAAGATAGCATGTATTACGGTGGGTGAACAAATTACTGCCGAGCAATTGATAGAAAAGCGCATAGTTATGAAGATATCTAAGGCAATGATCATGAATATAGGCATCACGTCCGTGTCAAGTAGATCGAAACGATTCTGCATCTACTACTATTACTCCACACATCGACCGCTATCCAGCATGCATCTAGAGTATTAAGTTCATAATAACAGAGTAACGCTTTAAGCAAGATGACATGATGTAGAGGGATAAACTCAAGCAATATGACATAAACCCCATCTTTTTATCCTCAATGGCAACAATACAATACATGCCTTGCTGCCCCTACTATCACTGGGAAAGGACACCACAAGATTGAAACCAAAGCTAAGCACTTCTCCCATTGCAAGAAAGATCAATCTAGTAGGACAAACTAAATCGATAATTCGAAGAGACTTGCAAAGATATCAAATCATGCATATAAGAATTCAGAGAAGAACCAAATAATATTCATAGATAATCAAGTTCATAAACCCACAATTCATCAGATCTCGACAAATACACCGCAAAATAGTATTACATCGAATAGATGTTCAAGAACATCGAGGAGAACTTTGTATTGAAGATCAAAGAGAGAGAAGAAGCCATCTAGCTAATAACTATGGACCCAAAGGTCTGTGGTAAACTACTCACGCTTCATCGGAGAGGCTATGGTGTTGATGTAGAAGCCCTCCGTGATCGATTCCCCTTCCGGCAGATCGCCGGAAAAGGCCCCAAGATGGGATCTCACGGGTACAGAAGGTTGCGGCGGTGGAAAAGTGGTTTCGTGGCTCTCCATGATGTTTATAGGGTATAAGAGTATATATAGGCGAAAGAAGTACGTCGGTGGAGCTTCATGGGGCCCACGAGGGTGGGGGGCGCGCCCTCCTGCCTCGTGGCCGCCTCACAGAGTTCCAGACATCAACTCTAAGTCTTCTGTTTTGCTTTCGGTCGAAGAAAGATCATCGCGAAGGTTTCATTCCGTTTGGATTCCGTTTGGTATTCCTTTGCTGTGAAACTCTAAAATAGGCAAAAAAAGAAACTGGCACTAGGCCTCCGGTTAATAGGTTAGTCCCAAAAAATAATATAAAAAAGCATATTAAATCCCATTAAACATCCAAAACAGATAATATAATAGCATGGAACAATCAAAAATTATAGATACGTTGGAGACGTATCAGGAAGCGGCATCTTCACTAGGAAGGCCAGAAAATTGATCTTTCATAACAAGATTCAACAAAGCGGCATTAATTTCACAAAATTCCGCAGTAGTGCCAGGAGCAAACGGAGTATTAATAAATCATTATTATTGGTGTTGGAAAAGTCACACTATTTGGTATTTTCTTGAGCCATCGTGACAAAGCAAGCAATCCAACACACGAGCACACAAAAAGCAAGCGAAGAAGACGAGCAGAAGAGGGGCGAAGAAAAGGCAAATCTGTTTGAAAATCGTTTTAGAAGTGGGGGATAGGAAAACGAGAGGCAAATTGAGAATAATGTAATGCAAGAGATGAGAGTTTATGATGGGTACTTGGTATGTCCTGACTAGTCGTAGATCTCCCTAGCAACGGCGCCAGAAATTCTTCCTGCTACTTCTTGAGCTTGCGTTGGTTTTTCACTTGAAGAGGAAAGAGTGATGCAACAAAGTAGAGATAAGTATTTCCCTCAGTTTGAGAACCAAGTTACCAATCTAGTAGGACACCTAGCATAAATCACCGAATACCTGCACAAACAATCAAACAACTTGGACCCAACGCAATAAAGGGGTTGTCAATCCCTTCACGGTTACTTGCAAAGGTGAGATCTGATAGAGATAGATAAACGATAAAGTAAATATTTTTGGTATTTTTGGTTTATAGATCGGAAAGTAAAACATTGCAAAAATAGTAGATCGGAAACTAATATTGTAGATCGGAAACTTGTATGATGGAAAATAGAAACTTATATGATGGAAAGTAGACCCGGGGGTCATAGGTTTCACTAGAGGCTTCTCTCTAGATAGCAAATAATACGATGGGTGAACAAATTACTGCCGAGCAATTGATAGAAAAGCGCAAAGTTATGACGATATCTAAGGCAATGATCATGAATATAGGCATCATGTCTGTGTCAAGTAGACTGAAATGATTCTGCATCTACTACTATTACTCCACACATCGACCGACTCCTGCCTGCATCTAGAGTATTAAGTTCATGAAGAACAGAGTAACACATTAAGTAAGATGACATGATGTAGATGAATTAATTAACTCAAGCAATAAGATGAACGCCCCATCTTTTTATCCTCGATGGAAACAGTAGAACGTGCCTTGCTGCCCCTACTGTCATTGGGAAAGGACACCGCAAGATTGAACCCAAAGCTAAGCACTTCTCCAATTGCAAGAAAAACCAATCTAGTTGGCCAAACCAAAACGATAGTTCGAAGAGAATTACAAAGATATCAAATCATGCATAAAAGAATTCAGAGAAGATTCAAATAATATTCATAGATAAGCTGATCATAAATCCACAATTCATCGGACCTCGGCAAACACACTGCAAAAAAGTCTTACATCGAATAGATCTCCAAGAACATCGAGGAGAACATGGTATTGAGAATCAAAGAGAGAGAGAGAGAGAAGAAGCCATCTAGCTACTAGCTATGGACCCGTAGGTCTGAGGTAGACTACTCACGCTTCATCGGAAGGGCCATAGAGTTGATGTAGAAGCCCTCCGTGATCAAATCCCCCTCCGGCAGGCTGCCGGAAAAGGTCCCTAGATGGGATCTCATGCGTACAGAAGGTTGCGGCAGTGGAAAAGTGTTTTCGTGGATGCCTCTATTGGTTTGGGGGTATTTGGGAATATATAGGCAAAAAAATTAGGTCAGGAGGTGCACGAGGGGCCCACAAGGGTGGGGGGCACGCCCTACCCCTTGGGCGCACCCTCCGTCCTTGTGGCCGCCTCGTGGCTCCTCCGACTTCATCTCCAAGTCTCCTGGTTTGCTTTTGGTCCAAGAAAAATCATCGCGAAAGTTTCATTCCGTTTGGACTCCGTTTGGTATTCCTTTTCTCCGAAACTCAAAAATAGGGTGCCGGAACGGGCTCCCGATTGTTTTTTGTGGCTATAGAGGCTTGCGGTGGCGAAACTCCCGATCTAGGTTTATTTCTGGGGGTTTCTATATTTATAGGAATTTTTGGCGTCGAGGAAAAGTTAGGGGGCACTACTAGGGAAAAGCCTAGCAGTAGCGCGGGTATTTTGCCTAGCAGTAGCGCGGGCTGCCCTGCTACTCATAAGGCACTACAGCTAACATGTAGCAGTATCGCATGTCGTCCCACGCTACTGCTATACATGGCTAGCAGGAGCGGGCTTTGGTGCAACGCGCTGCTACTAATAGCTGCAGCGCTTTTGACCTGGACACGCTACTGGTAAGAGAGCGCTACTGCTAACTTTATTCCCCTCGCTACTGCTAGTTTTATTAGTTACTATTTTTTTTCTGCATATTTGTTTTGTATTTGAACAGGCTTTATACAATAATCTTTAGCATATCACACACATACAAATGTAATCATAGCATATACATACAGATAGTCTCATCAAATCATGTCATCATCATAATCGTCATCCAACACAAAGTGGTCTCTCATCATCATCTCGAAAATAGCGATACAAGTCTCGATTACTTGCAGCGACATCGTCATCCATATATACAATGATATACGCGAGAAGAGCTATCACTATGAGTGAGAGCGGAACTATGCAGTACATGAGTTCCTATCCCTCTCTCGCATTAGCGTGAACCTAAACTAACTACTGGCCGTCGCTCGGAAACCGAAAACCGGTACACCTGGGGCCTGACACTCCGGCCACTCGTCGTATACTCCTGGCATTGCACTTCTTCATCATCGATGATCTATGCACCTGCATCGTCACATGAGTCGATGATATGCAACATACATAGTTGAGCAACAGAAAGAGACGAACTTGGCAAAAATAGAAGCAACATATCATAAGCATAAATAACAAAGTTCATCGTACCTAAAATGCCATAACCAGAGTGATCGTCGCTAGTTGAGGAGGACGGTTTAATTACATCACAAATAAAGTCTCGTCGTGCATAACTCAAACTTTCTTCATTCAGAAAGTATGGACTAAACGGACACATTGTCATATATCGAAAATCACTCCAACATGTCGTTCCATCCATCCAAGTCAGGGAGATAGTCCCCGAGCTTAGTGAAAGGCTTCAAGTTGAGACGCTGAGCGGCTACGCGTGTTCAGACATCTTCCCGCGACATTTGCCCTTCCTCGTAGAACAGACCTATTTTGTCGAGGACCTCCTTCACGATGACTTGGGCAAGTTCATGCTGGATGTGATAGAACTCAGCTCGAAGTCGATGATCCGAGATATCTCCTATGTTCTTTGCCCATTGCAGAATATGGGCATCACTGGATTTAGGTGACATGCGAAGGTCCTGATGATCCCGTCTGTAGTCCAGCATGTGGTGTAGGACATAGAATCCATCACTAAGAGAATCACTCATTTGCTGGATGCAGCAGATGTCGGTCTTATGGCCGAATGCGGGCCTGCCGTCCTTTTTGCTTATTGTCCTTGATCTCCCCACCCCGTCCGTCGTAGTAAAAGATAGCACTGTCGAGAACAGACTTGATGTGGGTGTAATCCTTTTTGTTCATGTTCTTCGACGAGTCCAAGTAAAGAGCGTGGGAGTATCGGGGGTAAAGGATGATGAGTACGGCGTGCCCGCCGCTGCGCAAAATAAGTACACCTCAAATTAATTAGCCTCCACCGTGCAAATGAATGATTAAGATTGAAGGAAGGATATCCGCGCAGATGACTTACAGGGGATGATAAGGCACGAGAATCGCCTCCATGTCCTTATTAGCGACCATGAAATTGATGATGTAGTCCTTCGCGTATTCACGATGCTCTGCGCAGACTGCCAAGAAGCCCTCGTGCATGAAGTACGGGTCATTGATACGTCTCCAACGTATCTATAATTTTTTATTGTTCCATGCTATTATATTATTTGTTTTGGATGTTTAATGGGCTTTATTATGCACTTTTATATTATTTTGGGGACTAACCTACTAACCCAAGGCCCAGTGCAAATTGCTGTTTTTTTGCCTATTTCAGTGTTTTGCAGAAAAGGAATATCAAACGGAATCCAAACGGAATGAAACCTTCGGAAGAGTTATTTTTGGAACAAACGTGATCCAGGGGACTTGGAGTACCCGTCAGGAAAGGAGCGAGGAGGCCACGAGGCAGGGAGGCGCGCATGCCCCCCTGGGCGCGCCCACCACCCTCGTGGGCCCCTCATAGCTCCACCAACCTACTTCTTCCTCCTATATATATCCATATACCATGAAAACTTCCAGGAGCACCACGAAACCCTATTTCCACCACCGGAACCTTCTGTACCCAAGAGATCCCATCTTGGGGCCTTTTCCGGAGCTCAGCCGGAGGGGGAATCGATCACGGAGGGCTTCTACATCAACACCATGGCCTCTCCGATGATGTGTGAGTAGTTTACCACAGACCTTCGGGTCCATAGTTATTAGCTAGATGGTTTCTTCTCTCTCTTTTGATCTCAATACAAAGTTCTCTTCAATCTTCTTGGAGATCTATTCGATGTAATTCTTTTTGTGGTGTGTTTGTCGAGATCCAATGAATTGTGGGTTTATGATCAAGATTATCTATGAACAATATTTGATTCTTCTCTGAAATCTTTTATGTATGATTTGTTATCTTTGCAAGTCTCTTCGAATTATCAGTTTGGTTTGGCCTACTAGATTGATCTTTCTTGCAATGGGAGAAGTGCTTAGCTTTGGGTTCAATCTTGCGGTGTCCTTTCCCAGTGACAGCAGGGGCAGCAAGGCACATATTGTATTGTTGCCATCGAGGATAAAAAGATGGGGTTTATATCATATTGCTTGAGTTTATCACTCTAGCTACATCATGTCATCTTGCCTAATGCGTTACTCTGTTCTTATGAACTTAATACTCTAGATGCATGCTGGATAGCGATCAATGTGGAGTAATAGTAGTAGATGCAGAATCGTTTCGGTCTACTTGTCGCGGACGTGATGCCTATATACATGATCATGCCTATATATTCTCATAATTA